>NW_018128243.1:204978-246696 GCF_001952655.1 Monopterus albus | reverse complement strand
CACATACAGATTAAATAACAATATATATTTTTGTTTTAAAACAAAAAAATATATATATATACTATACATGTATAGTAGAGAAAAGTATAGCATACAAAAATGTAAAACAAACAAAAAACATACTGTGTGAAGGTGTAACTAAAAAGAAAAGCAGTGAATCAGTGAACTACTAAATTAAATAAGTAATTGAATATTTGATTGATCACTATTATCAATAAACCTAATTTAAATGAAAATGATACAGGCCCATTGTGAATGTTTGCAGATTGCTCTGCTGCCCCCATATGGCCAGAAAGTCTGTTAGTGATGCTTTAAAAACCTGTGAATGAATCTATTTATTAGATTTTTTTTTTTTTTTGCAGTTTTATGTTACAAATTTTAAAATAAAGGTCACGTGGAAAGTCACATGGAAAAATGAGAAGATGGTTAATTTTTATTATATTTCTGTCACAGCTCATTAACAGAGCACAGGTGGACTCACAGGCAGGGCTCTATTAAGTATCTTTAATATTAAAAATGACAGAGGCTTCCAGGAAAACAGGATGACTGGCACAAAAACATCAGGTGGTAAGAGCAAAAGAAGCAAAGGTTCAAGCAACAGGCAGAATAAACAAACTAGAGCAAAGGGTGGACTTCTACGTCCAGTGCGGCACAGTAGAGGACCTGGCAGCAGCAGGTGGAACTGGCAGGTTTATATAGTGAGAGAACTTATGAAGTGGGTCATGTGAGTGGGACTGCAGGAAACAGGCAGAAATAAGCGACTGAGACCAGAGAGCCACATCATTTCAATTCTATATTGTAGTTATATAGTTTTATATTATTTGAGTTTATTATATTGCATGCTGTTAAAGATTTTTTTGCCAGTTCAGTCAAGTGTGTGTGTGTGTGTGTGTGTGTGTGTGTGTGTGTGTGTGTGTGTGTGTGTGTGTGTGTGTGTGCGCGCGCGCGTGTGTTTGGATGCATCCTTAGGTTTTTAGACTCAATCTCATCATTCCTTGATCACTTGTCATCACGGATTAGCACAGGGACACACATTACACATACTGCGCTAGCAACGTGAAGCTGCTTCAGCTACAAGTTCCCCAGAGGCATTACGCTTATTCTGAGACACCAGGTTGTGTTTTTTTTTTTTTTTTTTTAAACTGCTGACTGCTGCTGAGTCTGGTTGTACCAGCAGAGAATATTCATTCTGTTACATGAGTTGTGACACTGTGTATTTCTTGAGGAACTAGTTAAATACAATTATGACATGTTGTTTACTGCCAGCAGTGGCTTGTCTGTCAGCCACACAGACGTGCACCACACACACATACACACACTCAGAGCATCATGTTTCGTCCTTGTGGAGTCACCACTCTCTCACTCGCTCTGCTCCTGATCTACTGACACACACACACACACACTCAAATTTGTTTCTTAAAACTGTCAGCCCACTCCACCTTGGTCCGTTTGATGGTAGGGAGCCTGTTTCCTGAACTCCAGGATGAGCTGCTTAGTCTCAGCAGTGTTCAGGACCAGCTGTCTCTTCCCCGTCTGTGGACAGTGACATTCTCCACTAGCTGTGGCTATGGGGCATCATTATTGTTGTCATTAATGCCCAGGATGGTCTTGTTATCTGTGAAAGTGAATATAATAATATTGTGGTCTAGTATGGATGTGCAGTCATGAATATACAGTAAGGACAGTTTTGGACTCAGCAGCCTTGGTGGGTGGGCGGAGGGGGTTTATGTGCTCAGCTGACATCCTGTTCATTAGACACTCTAGCATCCAGTTACAAGTGGGTGTGAGCAACCCCATTCTGCCTGTCTCACAGTAAGCTGTTTGTTTTTTTAAGTGTTCAAATATTGCACGGCAGAGTAGAGGCCAAGGAATACTGCGTCGTTCACTGACCTGTTCACCAGCCAGGTATGCAAACTACCAGGGGTCTGTGGTTTTTGGGATGGTAGTATATACAATAGATCAACTTTTCCAGGCGACTTACAGCCTGTGATGTGATTGCCACTGGGTGGAAGCCACTCGCGCAGGTTTTATTCAGCTGTCCGTTGCCTGTGCCAGTGACAGAGAGATCAAAGTGGTATGAACAGCCTGAATAAGCAAGTTGTTTCTGTGTAGACTCCAGCTCCAGTCTTTCACCTTTGTTGTCCTGCAGGTGCAATGTCAGTGCTAGGGCAGTTTTCCTCAGGCGCAAGTTTTTTTTTTTTTTTTTACATGCGGGCACCAAATAGACTTGTTTGCACCAGTATCGGAGGAGAGGCTCAGCTGAGACAGTGTTTATGCTGATTAGGCGGTGCAGTTTTGTTTATTTTGTCATGTAATTGTGTGTGCGTTAAAACCTATTCAGACAACCTTTATCACAAATGCAGACGGGACAGTTTTTGTGGCTTTTCTTGGCAAAGGAGGAGAACACATACATGCCTCTTTAGAAAAAAAAAACACCTCTCAGCTGTCCTCTTTCATTTGCTGCACTTTGTTTCATCTTCTGCAGATTGATATGCATCAAAACACATCTTTTAATGAGACTCTGAAACATTACCGTCTCCAGCATGTTGTCCTTGAGTGGGTGACTCAGAGTTCTGTAGAAATGTCCAGAGGCTACTTCTGTTGTGTGACAAGTGAGAAGCTTTTAGAATGTCAGCTCTTTTCTGTGTAAACAGTTGTAATCATCACAAAACAGCAGAAATAATGTGGTTGCTTCACCTACATTTGTGAGAGGGGCTGTGTGTATTTTTCACATTGATGAGTACAGCAGCTTTGACTTTATTAATTATTTAAATATCAGGATCTATCAGTAAATCATGTTCTGTTTTTACTCAACATCAGACCAATGAACCTTTACACACAGGTTCTAAGTTTAATAGTAAAGTCATCTGGATTTACGCAGCTATTATCACAGAACTAGCTCAGTGACACAGATCAGATGGGCACTCACACTCTTCCATTCATATTTCATCTTTGTTGTTTTCTTTATGTGCATTATACTAGCTGTGTGCAGCCTCTAGCCACTAGCCTCACAACACACTAGGACATTTATCTGATTTCCTGCAGCTCCCTCTGGAGGCACAAAGGCTTTATAAAACCATTTCACATTTGCAAGAGTAATCCCTAACACAAACAGGCTTATCACTTAATATGAGCAATTTTTCTGTCAAATTTATTTTTCACTCGGGATGTGGAAGCTAGCAAGCTAGGCTAACTGGCCAGGTGTTGGTGAAGTCAGTTATTGTGTCCCAGTTTCACACACACAGGCTACCATTTATATACAAGTAGAGCTACAAATCATTGTAGCACATTTTTTGCAGATACAGCCATATTATGCTGAAATAATTACACTGAAATATAATTGGGAACAACAGCTTATATCTTCTTATTTGTCTTGTGTTACAAATCTACACTTTTTACCAGATGCCATCCTGCTTTTGTTGCATAACACTCTCAAAATCAGTCAGGAAAGCTGTAGCTAAAACCTCCAACAAAGACAAACGGAAACAATTTCCTTTTCACATCATTTGTTTTCAAACCCCGCCTTGGACATTTAACACAAGGTTGCTGGAGAACACACACTGCAGACTGAGACAGGAGTAATAATAAGTAATAATGTTGTGTGTAATGCAATGTTTTCAGCGCATCTCTATTCTTATTTTTGTGTTTTGTGAGTTTGGCCATTGCTGATTTTTTTCCTCATCAGGTGAAGGTCAGTTTAAGTCAATAGGCAAGAGAGCATGGGACAGGTTAATGCAGTTACTACTTAGCAAATTTTTTCTCTTATCTTTTAAAGTTTACAACCTTTTGTAATGATGTTTGTGTTGTGTCTAATGATAGCATTTTAACATTGGCTCACATTTAACTAACTTTAAACATTAGTTAGCTAATGGGACAGCCAGAAGGCATGAAAAATTGAATGGAAAAGGTAAAACTGGATACGGTTTTGTATTAAAACCCATACCACTTGGGTTTACAATGTAGTCGTAGTCCTGAAGGCTAACATTAGCTGGTATATTATTTATTTAGCTAAAATAGAGTGCCATAAGGATGATGTATTTTTGTAGGCCAACCCAGATGTTGGCATCACCCTGGTTCTCTCAACAAAAAACAAACAATTTTTCATAGGTTTTTGGATTATTAACTCTGACAGACAACAGTTTATGACACCTAAATGTTTTGTTCAGCAAGATCATCTTCACAAGTGAACACCGCTTTTATGATGTCAGAAGTTAGTTTATTAACAAACTACACCATGGTCCCATGACTTCAGCGTCACCGCCATGGCTTCCAACTTGTAATTTGATTTAGCGTTCTTACGTGTACAAAATCTTTTCCTTTTAGCGTGACCTGATCTAGCTAGTGATCATGGCTGTATCAGTTAATTTAGTTTAAGTGGGCAAGTATAAACATAACAAGGCTGTAAAGGTGAACTAATGAGTCGAGGATGATGTAAAATCCCAGCCTCTGTAGTCTCATTTAGCCACTTGTTATTAACTGCCTATTTTAAGACATGTAAAAGCATTAAAAATCAAGAGTGGGGTATTTACTAATACATTTTATGTCGAAGAACTAAATGTAAAAATGTATTGACCTTGCTAACTACAGACCTGATTTCAGGCATCTAACCAAAAACCCATTTAAAATATTGACTTCAGGGTGAAGGAACCGGAGGTGCAAAAATGCTAAGTGAGTTCCATGTTTTAGGACTCATGACTATGGCCCTTATTACTGACTGTTTCTTTCACACTTACAATAACACGCTAGAAGAAATTTAGCCAGCTTTTGGATTCGGTCCTTGGCTGTTCCCTAACCAACAATATTATATTTAATGCCATATAAATCCTGTGTGAACAAGTTAAATTGTGTTAAATATGTTTCTGAGAAAAAAAGAGGCGGTTGGAGGAAGTGATCCTGCTTTTTTCTGCAGCTGGAACATCTTGAATAGATGCTGTGTCAGCAGCTTGGCTATGAGTGCATACTGGTTGTGTGTGTAAAGCCATGTCATTAGGGTTGGTAGTGAGGGGTTGCAGATGTCATGGATGCAAAGGAAAAATGTTTAAATACTTACAAGATATCCCTCTGTGTCTGCATTCATTTGGAGGAGGCAGGACTAGCTGTAAACTTAATAAGCGCTGGTTTTGATATCATTACAAAATACATAGTTGTGAGATAGTTTGTCATTCATCATTTCATGTTCTGAAAAGTGCATATGTCATTTTATCCTCAGCTCACACACACAATTCTGTCAAATTCCAATTCAGATCAGCTGTATAACATCAGTTCTAGTCAGATTCTTACATGAAAATCGCTTGTTGCATCAGTGTGTGAGGGTTTGTGTCGATACTGTTTATGGCTGAATCAAAAGGTTTGTAGCAGGTTTTTGTTATTCAATCAATGTCTGTCACCGTGTTGAAGATGTAGTTAGTGGAGTGTTTAAAGGCTTTCTACAACCGTCACATAGAAGCTACTGTATGGCTTTCTCTAATCACCTTTTGGTCAGTTCCTGTTGGAGTATGTATAGCATGTATGTATAGAAGTATAAGCTACTATGTATAACAGGGTAACAGGGTCGTATGCTAATACGTATCCTCATTAATGGATTGCTTAGCAACAGCAAATGGTTGCCTAGCAACAACATTACCAGCTAGCAAATTGGGTGTATTCAGAAGTCCACTGTAGAAAAACAAGTTGAGAGGGATGTGGAGGGTGTGTGCATGGAGTGATGTGGAGGGTGTGTGCATGGAGTGATGTGGAGGGTGTGTGTATGAGTATTAAGTCAGACAAATGAGATATTCTGCAGAGTCAGCAATTTAACAGCAGAGACCCTCAAAGTGTGTATTTAAAACAAATATTACACGCACTCAAATAGACTGTTTGTTTGTTTCTGTAAGGAGCAGAGGTTTCTGTCATCCTAGTAGGATGTGGGCTGGATGTGGATGTGGAGTCGATCATTTCTGCTTGTAGCGATCAGCTTGACCCAGTCAACCTGAACAACATTTGAAGTCTTTTATAGTGGCACTGGGGAGCGAGGACAAAGGAGGCTGCCTGGAGGAGTTATAATAGAGGATATACCAGTGTGTCCTTTGCATAAGTCTGTTATGGATTGACACGCCCCTTTATTAGAAATCAGTTTGTGATTGGACGCTTCACATGAGGGACTGAAGGAAAGGATGTCTCTTGTCAGTTATAATGTGTTTCCTCGGTTCCTCTCTTCTCGCAGGACTAAGACACAAAAAGACACAACTGAGGGAAGATGTGGATACAATTAGGTGAATTGGGATTCACCTCTAATATCTGGCAGAGAATGTTGCATTGTGGGTAATGAAAGTGCCAGATTTTGACAAGGAAGATGAAGAATAAAAAGAACAGAATAAACTAGGGCATTACTGTAAATATTAGTTAAATCAACAAGACCAAAAACATAGCACTTTAAGGAGAAGATTGAGGTGGTAAAGGAAGCTACAACAACCAACAGCTTCATCGGTAATAATGAGAAGTGTCAGTAGATAATGGTCATGCTGCACACCTGCATGAATATGAGAGGACATTACTAGGGATTTATAAATTCTACTAGTTCACTGAATCTGTCTTTCTCTCCTCAGGGGGCTGCTGACAGGAAGTCTGTGTGTGACCTGTCGTGAGCAGTCATGTTCCGTAACAGCCTGAAGATGCTGCTGGGAGGCAAAAGCCGCAAGAACAACAGCGGTCAGTAGCTATATGTCATTATGTGTCATTGTACCCTATCTTGTGTTAATCTCATGAGGTGTGCTTCTAGTCTGGTGTAAATTATCTCTGTGTTGGTGTCTAGGTGGCAGATACAGTATGTTGTTGTGGTGGTTTCCATGAGTTCACTCTAAGGCTCCAAACAAATTACTAATTTAATAGTTGAACAATCTATTGATTACAGAAACGAATACTAGACTATTCAGATTATACATTAAATTGCACAATTACTTAGTGACTCTTTTAAGATATCAGCTTTAAGTTTGTAAAGTTAGTGCACATTTGGTATGTGAACAGGATCCTTGTGAATAATAGGTAATTATTTACGACACTCATAACTAGCTAGCCAATTAACTTACCGAGATGAGTCTGCATCGTCCAGAGAGCCAGTATGACTCCTCTTCACATTCTCCAGCATAACTGATGTTTTCCCATGATAGTCAGGTCTGCTTTGCAAATGTTGCAGTTCACAACGCCAAGCTAGGAGTTAAATGCTCCCATACCTTGGATTTTTTTAGTTTACTAAAAGGCAAAAGGTGTTGCCATTACACGGTAATGCCTCAAGCCCCAAGGATCAGAGCTGGAATGTGAAGCAATTTTGTCTAGAAAACCCCTAGGATTATTTTATTTTATCCCGTTCATGTGTGTGTGGAGCTGAGAACAGCCGAGACGCTCAAATCAGCTGGAGAAGGACACTAGACAACCACGTGCAATGGCATCACCAACTAATAAACAATTCAATTTGTTGGCAACTGGTTTGGGTGGTGATTTTAGTCGACTACTGTATGTTGATTATTCATTGTGACTCCTCTCTTTTTCAACAGGTGGCAGTGGCATTGAGTCAGAGGGATCAGAGTTCAGCATGATTGAGGGATTCACTCGTTCACTTCCCTCCTCGCCCCTCCTCAACCTTCGGCTGGCCAAAAGATCTGGTAGGGTTTATCTATCTGGTTTACCATGGCTGATTTTGATGGTGTATTATTGTATTTCTTTAATATATACGTGGTTATTAGTTTGTTCTTGTCTCAGCCAAGTCTACATTAAAGCTAAAAACACGTTCATTACTGTACCTCCATCCTAATCGTTTGTCCATTTCCATGTCAGCTACAGATCTGGTTAGACACTGCCCTGTGTTTTCATTGGCTAAACAAAATGGTGATGAGCTATCTACAAAATGCACTCATATAAGTGCCAGATTTGTGAATACAGTAAAAATATAGGCACAGTTTTTAGGAGGAGAGAGTATCACCCAGACATAACATGACAGCTTTCTCTTGTTATAATCACTTTCATAATAAATTAAAATATTTACATAAAGACATGAAATTTGACAGAAAGATAGTTTAATATGTGTAAATAACAACCAATCACCCCTTGGTGGTAATCATGTAAAAAAACTCCACGCAAAAAAAAACAAAAAAAAAACAGTGCATCGACTGCATAAGTCCGTGCTAGGATCAAATTAGTTCACACAGTTCCGCTACACACTCCAGGATAGCTCCTTGTAGTTGTAGAAGAGACACATATCCAGCTGCAACATAGGAACTCACATAATGTCTCTCTCAAAGTGACTGTTATCACCACTGGGTTTCTGTTTTTTGCAGTAGCTGCTCATGGCTGGTTAGTTCTGACTACTAACACCCAGCCACACACATCTCTATCCCAACGTGTTCTCATTCCCAGGGAGTCAACTAGTGATGGTTTGTCAAGTACCGTCTCATACCGGTGCTAAACAGTGCCTTCGGCGTCCATATAAGATGTTCAGGGTTTTCATTATGGAACAGTATTAACCCACTTGCAACAGTACACAAAATAACTTGGTTAAGTTTAGAGAAGGGACCGTGGGTTGGGTTAAAACAGTCCCCAATTGAAAATCACAGTATCACAAACCAGAGTTAAACTCTCATGTACTGTGGGAAAGTATGATGTTTAACCAATCTATCCATCCCAGCCACATCCTTTTTCACCGTTTTTTACTTGTAAACCTTGTGCATCTCCCACAGACGCCAAGGGCGCACTTGAGCATCTTTATGCAACACAGAAGTTAACCATACACATCACATCACAAAGGTACCTGACAAAATGTCAGTATTTGACACCCTGAGAATCAAATCTGGCTCACTATCCCCACTAGCTTGTACTATAGATGACAGTTGTGGAAACTGTCTGATCAGCAGGCTTCCTATCAGTCTGTATAATCTCTTGCTTACATTTGTTATTTCTTTGTTAAGAGTCAGTGTGATCACAGACCAGAGCTAAAAGGCAGCAATGTGTAATATTTTCACTTGGCTCAGAAACATTTAACCAAACTGAAATGAAAGTGCCCTGAATTACAAGGATACATTTCCTGACAAAATGTGTTCATAGCCTCTCTTTATTTTTTATTTGAAAAAAGATCTTAAAGCATCATTTTACTGTCTGTGCATCGTATGAAAAAAATTGACCTGCGGAGTCTTTGGCGTTAAGTCGGCACTGTGGGGTCATAATTTTATGGGCTAGTCATGGCATAAGCCATACAGGAATATTCCCCCCAGTGAAGTCTAGATTCTGATTGAAAGGGATGAGTGAATCAATGAGAAACCATAAACAGCATTAGAACAGTTTCTCCTTTCCTCTCCTCTCACAGACACACACAGCTGTGACCTTTTACACTGTGTCTAGCAGCAGAGGGGAGGGGGGTTGACCTGTGACCCTACATTTGATTGTCCCTATGTGCCTTAGTGAGAGAGAAAACAGAAAAGTAACCCAACCCCCCCTGGCAACCTCTCCTGTCCTCTCCTTTCATCTCTTCTCCTCCTGCTCCTCCTCCTCAGGGTTGCTTTGACACAATTCTCCTAAACATTACCATGTGGAGTCTCTCTCCAACTCTCTTTCTGTGTCTCTTTATCACTCGCTCTCTGTCAAAACAGAAACATTATCCTGAGCCAGGGAAACTTCTTAAAGTCAGTGCACTATATCCACATTCATCTATTTTAATAAAGACACTTACTGGTAAAGTTTTTTTTCTTATTAAACTAAAAATGAGACGAAACTTAAAGCCAGTTGTGGTGTAGAAAAATACCATCTAAAGTAAAAGAAATGCCAATGTAAAGTAACTAGCTTCTCAGCTTTTAATGTAAGGTTACAGTTCCTTGAAATCTCATTTTTAAACCCTTAAAGAGCCCATGTCATGCTTTTCCTTGTTTTCTAACTTATCTACAATGTTACAGTGGTGAATTATTATCTTAGACATGACCTAAAGCTCAAACAATGAGGTGTACGTGTGTTCTAGTATTTCTATGCAGAAGCAACTCTGTTTATACACATCTCGCAAGCTGCGCGTTCATGTGAGCTTGCCTGACATCCACTGGTTCCATTGTAAAAGCTGAATTTTTCTACTGCACGCAGTTGTGTGGATATACTGTATTTTACCTCCTGCTGCTTCACTGTGACCAGAAGACGTGGCCTGAGGTTACTGCATGTCCAGGAATGTTTCGGTACATGGACCCGCTGCTTTACCTGACCAGGTCTAACCTATGATCAGCCAGCCAGTGAAGCACTCTGGGGCAGTGATGATCAGCTCATCAATGCTGGATTCTCCTGGAGTACAGTACCTGTTTGTTTTGACTGCTTGAGGCCAGTGTGTGTGTCCATGTGATGTGATCTGGGTTAATGAGAGGATTCTAATGAATTTGGATGTTATTGTTGGTGCTACGCTACCTGTTGGAATTAATTTTACTACTTTGAGACTGTATGTGGTCGTGTGGGGGAACCAACCACCAGTTGGATTTACCGACCTTGGAGCTACTTTAAAGGGAGTGATATTTCCACTGCTCGGTGGGACTTAACAGTAAGTTTGAAAAAAACACACATGTTGCATGTCTGTTAGTGTTATGTTTCTGTAGGGAATTGTTGTAAGGCTGGAGAAGTTGCTGTGTCTGCATTATGCCAGTTAAAATATGGGTCTCTCAACTAAACGCTTTGTTTAGAGTGTTATACATCTCTTGTCATGAGTACCTATACCATTGTTTACCTCTCTATGGAAGAGAAATTCAAATTAATTAATGCTGTTGTTGTTTGTTGTGCTGTTCACTTTCTACATAACACCAGCAGCAGGAGGTGTGCACGTTCACAAACTGTCCTCTCATTTTTAGGAAGAGGCTTTCTGGTTGGAATTATGAGGGGTGCAAAGCTAATCTAGACGCACCCAAGATTAAACATTAAATGGCTGGAAATTAACATGACATGGGCTCTGTAATAGATTTTTTTTTTCAGGCCACCTGGTGGCAACCAGCTGTAGTCACAGCACAAACATATAATCTGTTGAATTCAGAAGGTGACTTGTTGGCCATCAGTTGCTTAATTGCACATCAAGCAGTTACAGAGGATTAGTGTTCATAGCCTACTTCTGACCACAAGGTGAATGTAATTCAACTGTAAGTTCACTGTCTTTTAGCTAGCTGTCCGGACAACAGATTCACTGTATTGGTTCACTGTCCTCACTCTTTTCAACCATAGACAGCTGTTTTCAGCAAAAAAAAAAGCTGTATACTACCAGCTTAACCTAAACAGCAACCAAACGTATGTGCTTTTTTTTTTCTCTATGTTTTTATATTTGTGGACTTAAGTGGATTGCAGTCTTCTGTTTTCACAGTGATTTGTGTCTTCTGTTCTTAGAAAATAAGTTTTTACTTTAACTGAAGCATTTCTTTGCTCTGTCAACCTTTAGATGAGTCTTATTGGAGCCTTTCTATTTCTGGCCGTGTTTGTCTTGTGTTACAAGATAGAAGACTGAACAGTCTTTCTGAACTTTCCTCTCACTTCTCAACATGCAGTCATTCTGTTCAGTTCCTCCTGCAGTCCTTCCCATTCCCCCCCGTGTGTATGTGTTTTTTTTATGGGGGTTGGAGCAGAGGAGGTTTTGATTTGCTGTGCAGTCAGACGAAGGAGCTCGCCTTTCAGACCAGATATGGAGGCTCTGCTGTTGAAAGAAAAACTCTTCAAACACTTGGAAAATTGACTTAATGTGTTTCTTACCAAAGAAGACATCAACTACGGGAAGATTTACTCTTTTCACTTCATGCTTGGGTTGTTGTTTACTTTCTTTGCTTAGTTTTGAGGAGGTTCTACCTGTGAATGAAAAAGAGCATATTTTGGCTAAAAAGAACAATAACCAGTGGAATATATTGTCCAGATGTGGTGTGTGCATTGTGGTAAAGTTTAAAAGCATGCAGATTCCAGTTTTACCATTAGAAGTAACTAAGTGCCTTTACTGAACATATGGTTAATACCACAGTGTTTACATGTTTTACTATCCTGCTTGTTGGCTGCAGTCATTCTGCTTCAGAAGTACCGTACAGTTTTTTTCCTTTTGCTGTAGAGTCTCTTCCGCCACTTATCTCTTCATTCCTACCTCCTCCACCTTCCTCTCCCTCTCTCTTTTGTGTACTCTGGAGAAAGAGGAGTTCAGGACCAACGAGAAGAGGACTGGGCAGTGATGTCATCATGTGTATTTCGGTTTTTACCATCAAAGCTTAATGGAGAGTACAAACAGCATGACAGCAATTGGCTCAGGTCTCTGAACCCTTAGAACCCTTCTGCCAGATAGCTATGGACTGCACGGCAGCTATTTTGAGATCATGTGCCCGCTCAAGAGCCAAGTGGCGTCGGCACGAGTGGTCTTCCATCCGTCGTCCATGGAGATTGCCACATGGCCGCAGTTGCGGCGGAGATGTCATGGCGGCCGGTGTGGTCAGCCACGCCTCCTCTCTCCTGCAACGCTTGCTGTTTTATGTCTGCTGTTGTTTGTCCCATGAGGAGAGCTCTGAGCTGTGTCAGGATTGGGTGGATCACCCCACTGATGAATCCCAGAGAAGAGGAAGACACAAAATAGAGGAGGAAGGTGAGAGCGAAAGACTCTCTGTCATGATATTTCTGCAAACAGACAGGGTAAAAATGAACTGTCCTGGTGACCCTGTTAGGGGTCTAGTGTATTTTAATATTTAATATTTTGAAGAAAATGTTATTTTTAGTCTCTAGTATGGGTCAAGCTCAAAATACACTGGATCCCACAATTTCCTATCCTGAAGAGCAATTTTCTTCAGACCCCACCTTGTCCCTTAACTGTTTCAAATGTCACACCTAAAGTTTATAACACATACATTCTGTTAA
The DNA here is from genome assembly GCF_001952655.1 of Monopterus albus. Classification (NCBI taxonomy): domain Eukaryota; kingdom Metazoa; phylum Chordata; class Actinopteri; order Synbranchiformes; family Synbranchidae; genus Monopterus; species Monopterus albus. Next base: position 233,841 of record NW_018128243.1, on the reverse strand, counting down.
AAATTTGAATTGGTGACCTAAAGCTTAGAAAACTCCATAATCTCTTATGGATTTGATCTTTGGAAAGCTCCACAAGACAACACAACAGTTTTTTCAAGAGCAAACTGAACTTCATATCAACAATCAGTGGACTGCCCCTTCAAGAATATTTTGTCATTGCAGCCATCTATTTTTCGGTTGTGATCAGAGGTGGTCTTTAATTATGTTTTTCCTGCAGTTTTATCACAAAGACTGGCTGCCTTGCATTAAGTAATGTGTCTTCCTTAGCTTAAATATGGTCACTTTAGTAATGTTGCTAGCTTGTAGTTTTCCACTGCAATTCACAGTACAGAAATCATGACTCATACAGGAATGACTACTTGAAAATTTCATCAGTGTGTTTGCTGAATGATGTTGAGGCCTAGTAGCACCACATACAGTATGTCACAACAAAGTTCATCCATATGTGGTGAGGCAGCTACTCTCAGGGCTAATTGGTAAATTACCTGGTGAGCTAATAGCAAACATATTAGCCAGCTGTGCTAGCACTAGTCAGACAGTCCCTTGATGCAAACTTGTCATTTGTGATATTGGGCTATATAAACAAAATTTGACTTGACTTGAGTCACAGTGCTTCAAAGTTTCTACTTTGCTGATTATTCATCCTGGCATTTTGTTCTCAGGATTGTACATCATGTCAATCAACAAAAGGTTATTGAAGGGGGTGAAGCTTTCTGAACTAGTGAGCTTTCTAACTAGGATAGCTTAGGAGGATAGCTTAGTTGCCAATGGGACAATAGATTGAGAGGCTTTTTGTTCCCTTAAAGGTCACCACTGTCAGGATAGCTTGCTATCAGTCAGTGGTATGTCAGTGTTGAACTAGTTTTGTCCAAAGTTGAACTCCATGCTGTTTCTTGTGCCAGTGAAACCACAAGGAATGCACAATTGTATGGATGTGGCTGGCCACTGCAGATGCCAGATGAAATCACATTATAATGCTGAAAAAGTTGGACCAGATGTAACTTTTTTGCTGCACAATGCTGTGTTGTTTTGGATAAACCCCCCCCTTGATGTTCCCTCAGGTCAGTGTGAACACAGACTCAGCGTCTTGTGTCAGCAGTAAAACTTGCCGGGAACTAACAAGACTAGATGGTGTTGTTAGGAATGTACAGGAGCAGAAGATCAGCTTAAAATCCACCCAGGATATGTTTGAAAAGATAATCGAATACAAGACTAAAGCAAAGACAAAGTCAATTGAAAACGACATCATGAATTCAAAGCAGAAGACTGATGTAATGTTTACCAAGTTGAGCTACACTGAAAATCACTACAGGAGGACAAGCGTTTTAATTGATGGGATTGCAGACAAGAGAACAGAACTAGAGTAAGTCATATGACACACGATTGATCTTCCTTCTTGGTGACATTAATATTGACTGTTTTCTAAAGACTGTCCATTACACAACAAGTTGGTTTCTGTGTGGCTGATGTCTGCAATCTTACTCAGGTTGTGACTCAACCTACAGGAATTTCCAAACCATGGATGGTGTTAATGCTTGACTCTTGTACTGAGAACATTTCACTTAGATACTGTGACTTCAGAAGGTGGTAGGACCCCTGCTCTTTTTGCCCATCAATCTACACTCAGAACCCCTTAATCACAAAGTGAAAACATTTTGAGACTTTTTTTTTTCAAATTTATAAAAAACAAAAACCGAAACTTCAGCTTTAAAAAGTACTCAGACACCTTTTTAGTTCTTTGTAGAGTACTTTCAAAGCAGAGGTGAGGGACTCGAGTCATTACTTGACTCGAGTCAGAGCAAATTCACAAATTTGAGGACTTGAGGTTTGCTTGACTAACAGTGGTAAAAGACTTGACTTTGACTTGGTATTCATGACTTGAGAGTTGACTTAGACTTGAGACAGGTTACTCAAAATTACTTAATTTTTAAAATTAAATATTTACATTTTCTAGATATTGAGAAGTTAGGCTTTTGTTTTTGAAACACAATTGGATGATTTTTATTGCTATGCAGGCAAATCTGGCAACCTACCAGAACCCGGCAGACCAGCAGATGGCAATACAAGTCAGAGTGCAGCTGTGAAGGGGCCTAGTTGAAAAATAATATTGGATTCAAGGATTAAGTTGTCGATGACAGTAGTAAGAAGGGAACAGCGATATGCAGTCACACAAACACCACAACATCCAACTTCATCTATTAGTACAAAAGTCACAAACAAAGGCAGGTCCATGAATGTGTACATTAGCTAACTTGCTGGCTGTTCAAATGTTAGCTAAAAAGCTAACGTTAGGTTTAAGCTGTTAGACTTGGCTTCAAATTGATTATGCATTTTATTGAGAAGAGTTTCTGATAGCAATGAAAGGCATGCCCTTTTAATGTAATAGCTAAGGGTTAGTTTATACCCTGAGAAAGCACAATTAATAATCAGAGCAGGTCTATGAACAACTTACATAAATACATGATACATAACATTATCAGATCCTCAGAATTTTGTTTGACTCGACTTGTGACTTGATTGATTCTTACCACAGTAATTTGAGACTTGCTTCAGACTTGCACATATGTGACTTACTCCCACCTTTGTAAGTCTCAGCGAGTTTTGCACATCTGGATTTGGACAGTTTTTCTTATTCTTTCTGGCAGATCCTCTCAAATCAGACTTGTCTTAAAGCCACTGGTGTGTTGGTTGTGTGCTTCAGGTCATTGTTGTGGCAGTTCTTGTGCTCCTCCTTTATCAATTGTAATCTCCCTCCGCGATGGCCGTCCCTGGTAGGCTAGTGGTTAAGGCGCAGCACTCTCGCCGCTGCGGCCTGGGTTTGAGTCAGGGTTGCGTCAGGAAGGGCATCCGGCATAAAACACGTCAATGTCAGCCGAGCCGTCAGTGTGACGATGTGCTGTGGCGACCCGTAAACGGGAAAAGCCGAAAGTGACTTTCTTTTTTTCAATCTCCCTCCACGAGATTGAGCATTGCTGAAACTATACACATTGCAACATAATACTTTGGATACATAAGGATAACCCCCCCACACACACGCGCATACACACACACACATAGCACTGCACTGAGAACGTATGGAGTGTACTAAAGTTAAACTTGCTGCCTCTTGCTACATTTGAAGAAATTGGTTACTTTGTTAGGAAACTTACAGGGCCCATGCCATGCTTTTCCATGTTTTTTCACTTACCTACAATGTTACAACGTCTGAGACATGACCTAAAGCTCAAAAAATGAGGTGTCCGTATGAGGTGGACGTATGTTCTAGTACTTGTATGCAGAAGCAACTTCGTTTACACAAGTCTCGCTTGCAAGACCTTTTTTCTAACAAAATAAAGTATTACTTGATAGTTTAAGGATTTCCTTGAATGGTCATAATCTCCAGGCAGTTGTGCATTCATGTGAGCTTGCCTGACATCCACCAGTGCCACTGGTGGAATTTTTTGTCTGTGCCCTGTTTTGTGGATATAGTTTACCTCCTGCTGCTGCACTGTGACCAGAGGATGTGGAGAAAAACACAGGGCCTGAGGTTACTGCATGTCCAGGAATGTTCCTGTACAGGGACTCATTGTTTTACCTGACCAGGTCTAACCTACAAACAACTGGCCAGTGAAGCAACCTGGGGCAGTGAACGATCAGCTCATCAACGCTGGATTCCTCCAGAGCACAGTACCTGTTTGTTTTGACTGCTTGAGGCCAGTATGTGGTGTTGCTGGTTAACCAGCGGATTCTACTGATCCATGATCTTATTGTCAGTGCTACGCTACCTGCTGAAATTAATTTCACTACTTTGGGACTGTATATGGTCATGTGGGGGAAGATGTAATGACCACCGGTTGGATTTACCGACCTTGGAGCTACTTGTAAGTGAGTGATGTTTCCACTCTTCGGTGGGACTTGCAAGTAAAAAAAAACAAGCACACGTTGCATGTCTGTTAATACATTGTTTCTGTAATATTAGAGAGAATTGTAAGGCTGGAGAAGTTACTATGTCTGTATTATGCCAGTTCAAATATGAGGTTTCTCAATTACCCACTTTGTTCAGAGTGTTACACATCTCTTTTCATCAGTACATATACCATTTTTTACCTATCTATGGAGCAGAAATTTAAATTAATTAATGTTGTTGTGGTTCATTCTGCTGTTCACTTTTGATGCAACACCGGCAGCAGGAGTTGTGCGCATTCACGAACTATCCTCTCGTTTTTAGGTAGAGGGTCTCTGGTTTTATTGTTATGAAACAATTACAGACTATTTGGAGTCATGAGGGGTGCCAAGCTAATCTAGAGGTGCCCAAGATTAATCATTAAATGGCTGGAAATGAGCATGCCATGAGCTGTTTAAACACAGTCCTAGCATTCTGAAACCTCCATTTGAAGTCTGCAACAACAAGTTCCTCTTCTTCCCATTCAGTATCAGACTTTGGTTCATGTATTTATACACAGCCTACTGTCTTGTGTTTCCAGCTTAAGTCATTACACAAGGTAAAGATTGACCATAAGAGGACTAGCATTATTCATTAATTGCTGTCCCGATTGGCTGGGGGTGAACATTGGTCATCACCTTCAGCTACTCAGAATTGGTGCTCTTGAATACTGTGAACAAAATGTCAGTAATATGTTTAAAATGCATTCAATGTTTATGAAAAAATTGGTCAAAAAGGCCTATACCAGCTCTTTAACTTGTTAACATGATGGTTGGTGACACAGAGGTTGTGGATGCAAATCCTGTCTGTATGGTTCATACTTTTTTCCTGATAAAAGGACAAATGTTCACAATTGTATTCTCAGAAAAAGAGTGGGAACAAGAAGAAAGAAGGTAGGTAGATAATTACAAAATAAGGAAGGAAAGAAGGGAAAAAGAAAGGAAGGAAGGACAACAGAAATAACAGACAGCACTCAGAGAGTGCAAACCTTTGCCAAGGCAGATCAGTTTCTGTCAGGATCGGAGCGTGAAGCTGCCGATAATGTTGTGGGTGAACTCAAATAGCCAGATGAGGATAAGTAAAGAAACACCGTCTCTTTAATAAGAGCACTGACAATGAACAAAAAAACAATACAAGACACGGGTTAAGCACAAAACACACTTACAGGTCGATAATACAGTCCAAGGTCAGAACCAGCAAACACATACATCCAAGGAATCCAAAACGCGTTGTCCAAAAGGGAAGTCCGATAAGCCGATATACAGAGAAGCAGTCAGAGTTAGAAGGGCAAGGCAATACACGGTGGTCAAAAACAGAAATCCAGGGTCAGTAACTAGAGAGTCAGGCAAGGATTAATGCTGGAGAATCAGAGCTGGAGTCTAGAACAATCTGGCAGGGAACTGGTGGGGGAAGGCTGCTTATAATGGGGTGAAAAACAGGTGTGATCAATGAGGAGCAGGTGAAACTAATGTGAGTGATGATTAAAGTAAAAAGTCCGAAACTGTGGTGAAACAAAAACAGGAAGTAAAGTCAAACTAAGAGCACGACAGGAAGCAAATGGAACCGAATCATGACAAGTTTTCACATAATGCTGTGAGGCAGTATTCCCAGGATAGTTTGACCATTGCATAAAGTCCTTGTGTGGAGGTGGAGCCGCGTTTGTGCTCTTTAGAACGTAAAGGCTGTGAAAATATTGGAAAATTAAATTTCATTTCTTTGATTCACTGCTTTGTTTTACTAGTGTCTCTGCCCTTCATTTAAACACTAGCTTGCTTGACCGCTGCTCGTTCGCTCTGTTGGTGGGGAAGATTTAGAACACAGGCAGTGAAATTTGGGCACAAAGATAAAATGAATGACTCTTAGTTATGGCTTGGATCCCTTCGTTCTAAACAAGCAATTGAATAGAATGTAACTAGAAAATCAACAGGCCTGTGCTGCAGTTCTATTGAGTGTCTAGTGTTAGCTGCCATGTTGGAAGGCTTTTTTGCTTTCCAGGGCTCGATAGCAGTCAGATGACTGACTGAATGCTATGAATTGGCCCTATGTCACAATGGTGAAGAATCCTTTAAAACATTTCTGTATCTAGATGACGATACGGATCAGCACCAGTTCCATGGGACATACCCCACCTGCCAAATAATTTCATGAAAATCCATTGATTACTTTTTGAGTTATTCTGTGAACAAACCAATAAACAAAGCAGCAAACTCTGGCAAAAGCATTACCCCCGCCCTTGGTGGAGGTAATAAAAAGGAAAAAAACAAATTAAGAAGGGAAGAGCAAAGAAAGAAAGAAAAGATACAATGGAGAAAAAGAAAGGAAGGAATAAAGATGGATTGCTTGACGGATTTAGAAGCTACAGTAGTTAGGGAAGCAGAAATGGAAAAGTCTGTGCTCTCTGTATCTGATCCTTACATTTTTTTTCTTCTTCCAAAAATGGCACAAGCACTCTGTCATTGACTGACCACACGCACATGCATGTAGAGTATGTGTGTACATTCACACAGAAACAGTGTGTCTTTGCAGTGTGCTTTGTGTTTGGTTGGTTTTACTTTCAGTGTGTGATGCTTCTCTAGTATTTAGTCCAGCAGTCAGCAATTTATAGCTGTAATTACAGACCGTCAGAGAAAGAGACGGGCGTATGAGTTTTCATGCTGTGGCTTACACACACACACACACACACACACATACACACACACACACACACATAAAAATGTGTGTGTGCCTACTCTTGACATATGATGGTGAATATATTAATATAGAGATTAATCACTGTTTTGCACTGTTTCTCTCATGGCCTTTGACATTGTGTTACAGTAGCACAGTCAATTTGCTATTAGTTCTAAACACAAAGCACAGCTGAGGGTGATGCAAGTATTTGGTCATATGCTACACTTTTCAACAAATTAATGTTTCCCTTAATGACACTGTTATATGAAAAGTAAAACGATCACCAAATGCCACCTGCTCAGCTCCAAACAACAGACAGAGCCACAGTAGCTTGTGAACACAGTGGAACTAAAGAGCCAGCTGTTTCCCTCGGGAGTTGTTGGAGACTGAAAACAGAGATAAAGAGAGTGAATGTTGTACTTGCATCCCATGGACAATAACACAACTCCCAGTGAATGCAGTTGTTGTTACCCCATATCTGCAGAATGGGAACTAAGAACATTTGCTGTATCAACTTCTTATCAAAACTACTATTGTCATGATTGTAATCATAGCTTGTTTCTGCCACCCCAAGTTAATAGTTCTTTACTTAAAGGGCTTGTATTTGCAGATTGATATTATGCAACAAAACACACATGAATGGCATGACAGTGATTTACTGAAACAGCACTTTGAGACTTTCCAAACTGTAATGAGCCCAACTGTTTAATTATTGATAAAACAAAGACTCACAATTGAGCATTTGTGACTCTCATTAAGAACTGTCGCTCTTGTATGGACTGTGTATAGAAGATGTTTTTGCAGTTCTGACTGTGGCCACAATGGCAACAACACCTGACAGGTAATGCTGTAACTGATTAAGACAAATAAAAAAATACTGTATAATGGACCTCTTTTCCTCTCTATCTCACTCTCTGTAACTCTCCAGGTGAAGATGAAGAGTTAGGACCTCCTCCCTCAGTAGATGAGGCAGCTGATGCTCTGATGACCAGGCTGGGCTTCCTGCTGGGGGAAAAGATAATCAGTGGAGAGCCGGGGTCACCTTACCATGCTCAGGATGATGGACAGGTAAAAGAAAAGAGGCACACATACAGAGGCACATATTCACACAATGTAGCCTAACTTGCAAAACACCAGTAAAGAGAGAATTTTGATTTTCCTGTTGCAAATTCAGATTTCTGAAATGTATTCAGCCATACTGTCATTTTTCATTGGGTTGTGGTTATGTTTTATGGTTTTCTGTAAGTAAGTATTCCTGTTATTTTGTCCCTTTCCTTCACCGTAGTCTTTCTAGATTATTCTATACCAACACACTTAAGTTGGGAAACAAAATGCCCGCTTTGAAATGAAACAGGAGAGGTAGCATCTGGACATCAAGGGCCACGACACATCAAGCCTACTGTTGGCCATCAACCACTGTCAGACCATTGTTTGAGCATCTGTCAGGGCTATTTTTCCCAGTGTGTCGCGGAACTCATCGGACCTACTCCTTGGCTTTTTGGCTGATTTGACATGTTGAAGTGCAGAAGTGCCAAAACATGCAGTTTCTTGAACAGCCACTTGAGGCTGGCTCCAAGAGGGAGTCAATCCCCATGGACCGCTATGTTAAAATGCCTGACTTGACCTCAGAAATTAACGTTTACAGCCTACAAAAACAGTTTTGGTCTCTGTAGCTAATTTCTCCTTCTGTTATGCTTCCGATACTCTTTATAGATACTAGTTCTTCTTCTATCTCTGCTAGCTCTTCTCCTTCCCCTTTCTGAATGGTGAACACAGATACTGCCACCCGCTGGTAGGGCAAGTTATTTGTGTCATGCAAATGCAGAACATACATGCTAGTTGGCCATTGGTTGTAGACTGTGCGGTGTGTTCAAGTGCCACTTTTTTGACCTGACTGGCCCAGACAAAGGCGACGGGAGGTGACACGACAGGTGGTCCTCGTCGCTGCTAGTTCTTTCATGTCAGCTTTTTGTGTCTCTGCCCTAAGGTGAATAGCCATTCACCTTCTTGTAATCCTAGCTGTCTCATGTTATTCAAGAACTCAGTTGAATCTTGCAGCTATGATGGGAGATATTTAACTACAAGGTGTACATGATAGTTAATGAATCTCAGTTATGAACCAATGGAACCAGCCCTGGAATAGTGAAGTGTAAATTTTTAAACTGTATTTTAGATAGTGCCTAAATTACTGTTGTAATGCAGATTTCTTATATATAAGAAAGCCAGGATGCAGTCTCCTCTCTTCTCCGCAGAGGATCTCTCCGTCCTCCAGTCTGGCCAGTAGCGGCACCTCCCCCTGCTCTACAATGCAGCCTCCTGCTGGGGGAGAGGCCAATAACAACAAGCATGCCTCCACTAACCACGCCTCTGTCACCTCCCCTACATCGACACTAGAAAGCAGAGACAGTGGAATCATAGGTGAGAGACTGTAGATGTGCTTTCTTCAAAAAATAAATGCTTACACTGCTAAATGACCACCGTGCTCTGTCTTCCCCTCACTGTTTCTATCAGCCACGTTGACCAGTTATTCTGAGTCGGCAGCAGAGCAGAACGACAGCACCAAGTGTCCTGGAGATGGTTACCATGGCGGTAGCCTCAGCCTCTGGCAGGAGGGGGGCTGGCCAATGGTGGCCTCCACCTCCTCTTCCTGTATGGTAGTGAAAGGAAGCGTATATGATGGCTTCCTGTACAGGGAGGATGACAAAATGGCTGCCTCCACTTACAGCCTCAACAAACTCCACCCAGACCAAGGCCCTGGCTCTGCCCGGTCTTCAGGCTCCACCAGCTCCATCCCTGTCTACCTCATGCCTCGCCCTAATTCCGTTGCTGGTAAAATGACAAACGAGTGATGTGAATGTGTGTGTGTGTGTGTTAATCAAGTGTTTTCCAGCCCAGTAGCGTGCTCCCACACACACTTTCCTGTCAGGAAAGACAAATCTTTTTCAAATCCCTCTTTTTCAACTATAGTGAGATCAATAGTGATACTGAGCATATAAAAGCATAGTGGTAACTTCCATGGTAATTGTTCTCTCTTGGTTTAACACAGGACTTTTCATAAACACAGGCAAACATACAGTTGGTTTCCTCACTATCAACCTGTGAAAGATGGGTTTACAGTAGGTGCCTATTGATTGTGCTCAGGTTAGGTTGATTGGTGTCTCTAAATTGCTTGTAGGTGTGAGTAGAGGGTGAGCTGTACAGGGTTTACCCAATGTCAGCTGGGATTGGCTCCAGCTCCCCTTGACCTTCTTCAGGATAAGTAGTATAGATAATGGATAGATGGCTAGATAGGTGCAACTGAAACTATGCCCAGTGTAGCCATTTTTATTAGAAAATAAAATATTGAAAAACTATTAAAGCTGCATTACTCAATATTTTTATCTTAAAAATGGATTACAGGACTATGTGTAATATGAAAGAGGTCAAAAAACTACAAAGAATTTTCCACCTAGCTCCACATCTCCTGTACAGGCCAGTGATTTGCTCTGGTTTGATGGCCCACAGTTTTGTTATTTTGACTCCCACCACTCTCATTGGCCTAATATACGCCACATATAGCTATGTAACAAGATATTACTGTTCACTGGTTCAGTAAATAAACAACTGTCTGCTCAAACATTGGCAAACAAACTCATCTCAGTGATAACATATCAATGTTGTGGTTACAGCTTGGCCTGCTGCCCCCAAGTGACCAAAAATTAAAGTGTTTGCTGCTTTAATTAGGGCCCAGTTAATAATGCATTGTGGTTACAAACTTTAACAGCCAATCATTTCCATCTTCATGCACTGTTAACTTTAGTTTATTTTCCATTTAACTTTAGCAACACATACAGCTTTATGCCTTGTTTACCTGCTTCCACAGGGTGGGCCACGGAAAAGTAGCCTGTGCACTCGAACGTATTGGAGGTGGGCTGCTTTTCCATGGCCCACCCTGTATATAGGAAACAAATGAGAACAGATGTCAGTTGTCAGTTTATTTCCCATATTCAGCCTAAACCTAATGGAATAATTCAACATTTTTACACTCATATGTTTCCTTTCCAAAAGTCAGATAAGAAGGCTGGTACCTGTTTATGTGTTAATCTACAGTAGATTAGCAGTGAGACTGGAAATAACAAAAAATTCCAACCACCACCTCGAACGCTTAGTTATTAACAGTTGTATCTCATCTATTTAATCTGTACACAAACAGAAATGTCTCTGAAAAACAAGGGCAGAGTAAGTGGGAATAGTGAGCTCCATATCCGTATATGTATGTATACAAAACTGCTGGAAAAAAAAAAAAATAGACGCCTAGGCAACGTGTTCACATTTCGTCCTCCCTTTTCCTTTCTCTGTGTCTCATAAAAAACTAAAAACCATGCGCGCCTTTGGAAAGGAAGGAAGTAACATGTATGACGTTTCTCCAAACACACACACACACGCATACACACAGGATGCGAGGCACAGCCAGCTCTGACATGTTCTATGGTGTTAGACAATTGGAGTGATGGGATCGAACTTTTGGTAGGTTTCTGTCTGTTTTTGTCCAGAGTCGAGACAACTCAGAGTTTTCATTTCTGTTTATTAGTGTTCTGTTACCTTTCACATTAACTTTAAAGCAGCTGCAGTGGAAGTCAGACTCTATGCTCCTTGGACAATATCCTACAAGATTGATAGATAAGAAAATGAAGGTAGTTTTGTTGTCTTTCAAAAACTAGTCTTTAACCACAGATTTACATGACCTCCGTTCTTTTCCTTTCAGTGTTTTCAAATCCTGGGTTTTGTTGTGGTTGTATCCTAGTTCTTATTAGCTTTATTGTAAGTCTTAATGCAGTGGTTCTTACGGGTTGAAGTCAAAATCCTGGACACCATTAAGCACTAAGATCAAAAACCACTGAATTTACAAGTTGTACAGATATTTACATATAACGTCACTGTACAGTTGCCAGGCAACCCGAGGAATCAACAGGAAGTCATTGCTTCAATGCCCAGAAATAGTTTGGCACAAAATTTAGCTTCCACTCACCATTAGCAGCATAGACAACAGATTTTTACACACACAAATTTGAATCAAAATGCACACATTGATTCATAGTTAACTTCTCTATTTATGTATACATTATTGTTCCTTTTGACTTTTTATCTAATAACCAGGTTTTTTTTTTTATTGCATCTAATGATCTGCAACACAACGGTCATCCTCAGGAGTCAGTGCTCCATTAGAGCTGTGAGGACATTTTTATTTTCAGAAGATCAAATGAATGGCAGTTTGTTTTCCCACCTCAAATACAGCTCTACTACCATATATTGTCTGTTTATTGTCTAATGACTTTGAAAGTAAAACAGACAAGTGTAATAACTATCAGCATACATTACATTTTCTGCATTTTTTGGTTAAAAAGAATATTTAATATATGATGAGAAATCAGGAGAAGATTTATTTCTATAATTTTACAACCACAGAAAACTCATCAGCCTTTGTTTATTCTCTCTGTAGCCACTAGTTCTGCCCATCTTGAAGATCTAGCCTATCTGGATGATCAGCAGAGACGCATCCCTTCAAGGACATCCCTCAGAATGCCCAGGCAGAATTCTGGGAGTCGTGGCCAACAGGACCACAAAGGTAAACACACGCACACACAGAAATAAACACTATAATTTCAACCAGCGGTATTACAATAATTCTCTCTTCCTCACTCCATCTGTAGTTCGTTTCACTCCCTCTCTCAACCTGAAGCCCCTCCACTTTGAGGTTCCTGGTCTCTCATCTGATTGGCTGTTCACGGGCAGGGAGTGGCTCTTTCAGGAAGTGGATGCCTGTCTTCGCAGTAATGACCCAGCAACTTGTCGCGGTGTGGTGATTGTTGGCAACATGGGCTTTGGCAAAACAGCCATCATTTCCCGCCTGGTGGCGCTCAGTTGTCATGGAAACCGCATGTGGCCAAACATTGCCAGAAACCAGACCATTCCCAAACGTAAGTAGAAATAGAATATTATACAAGTCATCTATCGTATTACTGAAAAAATTCTAAATTAATACATCCAAATTTCTTTTCTGTGGTACAAACAGCTAACTTTAAGTTTTAGATATTTGGTATAACAGTTTATCAATATTTTTTAAATATTTTATTACAGTTGCAGAACTTTACATTCATCTGGATGTGCTCAAACACAGCTGCTAGTTTTTAAAGAGCGGTCATCCAGTATGGGCCAGTATAACTTTGACTATACTGAATTTTGACAGCATATTCAAGGTGCCTAAAGACTGATGTGTTAGGAAATCTGCAAAAATATTTACTCTTGCTCATAACATAAGATTCCAGCCCCAGAAACAAAAAGAGGTTCTAATACCAGAAAGATAAAAAAGACCCAATATTGTTTTAGAATTTTTTTTATTGCTTGCTTAATATTATGCAGTTTGCCAGAGGCCCCCCACAGAGTTATTCCAGCCATGGAAACAGTCTTGTTCACTCTTTAAGAAACAGCTGAGTCATCAAGCAGAACCCAGTAAAATGAGCCAGCTTCTCAGCCAACAACCAGATTCATAGCTGAATCAACCACCAGAACATTCATTCAATCATGAAGTGGAAACATTACTCCAAAGCACTATGAATGCAAAAAAGCAGTAGCAACAGTGAAAGAGAGAGATGGTTTGTGTTTTTACATCTTTACTTACATTTAAAATACAGAAAAAAATTCTCTTTACCCTCAAATCCGATGTAGAGCCAGTTTCTTTCTCACATGATTCCCTGGGAAGAGGAGGAGGGGATGAAGGAGCAGGAGGAAGCTGTCCAGGAACTCCAGAAATGAGGAGGAGACAGAAGGAGACACTGGGGAGGCTTGCAGGACAGGTAGCGTTCCCACATTACTCCATGTATATAATGTATTCCAAAATACAGGTATTTGTGCTTCACATTAGCATGTCTCTGTTACACTATGCTACTTTATGCTTAACACACAACTAAGAACATGTTCATTAGTAACCTTTAGAAGAGCCAGGCTACACTAGCTGTTTCCTCCTCTTTTCAGTATATTTACCTACTAAACTAAACTAAACACCTGTTGGCTCCACCTACATATTTACAGTACAGTTGTGAGAGCAGTATCAATCCTCTCATCTAATGCTTGGTTTGAAAGTGTACTGAAGTGTATTTCCCACAGTTCAGACTTTCTTTAAGGACAAAAGCTTGCTTGAGAGCTCCTGCTTTGGCTGCAGAATCATTTAGAGTATATTTGTTATTTTATGATGATGTTACAAAATAGCAAAATATTGTTATCAAGTATTTGATGAGAAGATTGATACCACTGTCAGTGACTGTACAGCAAATATAACACTACTGCCAGTAACTAGTTAGCTTAGCTTAGCACAAAGTTTTGCAAACAGGGAAACACAGCTACTGGAGCCTGCCTCTGTCTAAAGGTTATGTCTGGCAACCAAGAAACATACCAGGAAGTTACCTCTCCTGCCTAAAAATGCATAACTGCCAGTAAAACCACAACTTTTTACACTCTCGTGAAATTAAACACTATATAATTAGTGAGGTTTAGAGATGACTACAGAAGACACTATTTGATTTTATTACCTCTGGACAGAGCCATTTTGGTTGTTTCCCCCATTTTCCACTCTTTATGCTAATTCAAGATAACCTGTTGCTGGTACATTTTCACAGTGGAGACGTAAAGGTGGTTTCAGCCATCTTATTGAACTCTGAGCAAGAAAGTGAATGTCATATTTTTCAAAATGACAAACTATTCCTTTGAACCTGATCTCCAAATATATTTCTTAACAATTAATGAGTTTTCTTGAAAGTGAAACAGCAAAGTTAACCTTAGTGTCATGTTAGCGCAACCTGCTGGTGGTTTATATGGCTGTTACACATCCTGCTGATTTCTAATGCCAAGAGAGATACATTTCAACATAATGTTTCTCTCCAGCTGTAACTTAAAAGACTGATAAAGAAATACACAATAACAAATTCAAGGGATTGCTAAAACATTTCTACTTGTCTGTCTTTGCAGGTAGTTTCATATCATTTTTGTCAGGCTGATAACTGCCACACTTGTCTGGTTCCGGAGTTTGTCCACAACATGGCGGCGATGCTAAGTATGGCCCCTCAACTCTCAGCCTATCGGGAGCTTCTGCTCCGGTCACCACAGCTACAGAGCATGCTCAGTCTGCGATCCTGTATCCAGGATCCAAGCTCTGCCCTCCAGAGAGGGATACTAGAACCACTGGATGCTCTATACAGAGGTACATACAGTAAAGATTCTGCTGTATTCTGATAGTTTCTGTGCTGCAAAACCAGGGCCAGTACTTAATCTGTGATGATATATGTTATTGTTCTCCAGACAGGACGTTGCATGTGGAAGGGGCAGGGCTTATTATTCTGATTGATGGGCTAAACGAGGCAGAGTTTCATCGGCCAGACTACGGCGACACACTTGCTTCCTTCCTGTCCCGAAACATCCAGAAATTTCCTTCTTGGTTGAAGGTCATTACTACTGTCAGGACCAGTCAACAGGTATACACACATGCACACACACACACAAATGCAAACAAACAAAGGGCGACTTCAGTAGAAAAAAAAAAAAGTTGGTGCTTTTTTCAACTATGGGATGTTCTGGTAATTTTTCCTTATATTAAATCTAAAACGGTTGACATGTTCACTGTTTTGCATCTAAAATCACTGCTTATATAGCCTGTCTTTTTGTTGGAGTTTCCTATGTGGTTAAGATATGCCATTACAAATTTGAAGTTTTCAGAATTACTGTCTAAAACCAAGACCACAGATTCCTTAAATTCTCTGAGTTAAGAGAAGGTGATAAGTAGAAAGATATCTCTCCAGAAGTAGGTCCTAGTATAGAGTAAGTGCACCGAATTTTCTTTCTCATGGGTACAAAATCAGCAGGTTGTAGAAGTCTAAAGTTGAAGTCTGTTTAATAAAATGTTGCATAGATCAAATCTGCGGCTCTTCACTGGATTTGAAAATGTTAACAACCCCTGCCAATATTTCCCTAGACAGTGCATGTACCAAATATATCGGTTAGTTCACATCATCAAAGCCGTTCTCACAACATTGGAATCGGGAATGTAATTTTTGTATTGAAAATACAAACAAGTATGGAAACTAATCAGCTCCATAGGCTTATGTTGGAACAAAAGAATATTCTGATCTTAAATTTTCCCTTATCACACAAATAATAATAGGGCCCTATATTAAGTGCTTATTTAAGGCCCTTTCCCTGAGGTTATTGTTTTAAAGAGGCAGCTTTCTACCAACTATTTCAACCAGCTATTATTTCAGCTTGCAAACTTTATGGTAACTGGTCTGGAACAAGAAGTCTGCTTTTGTCTTCCTCTGTCGAGAATCAAGAACCTAGTGTTTAAAAAAACATGGAACATTTTAGTGCTAAACAGTACAAGAGTATGATATAATACATATCTGTTTTGAACAGATTTGAACCTGTTTTGAACTAACTGTTTCTCTCTGTTTATATTTAATAAGGACACCACTTGTTCTTTACCTTTTCACCGCATCTCACTAGACAGGATGGAGGAGAACAACGCCATAGACCAGGACCTGCAGGTAACATGCACACTGACTGGCTGTTTGGATGTCTCTCTCTCTCTCTATCAGTCTGTACATCCATGTGTCTGTCTGTTTTTTGTCAGAGTTACCTGATGCAGCGTATCAACAGCAGCAGTGAGATCCAGAACAATGTGTCGCTGAGCAATGGACGCCTTGACAACACAGCACTGGCCAAGCTGATCAGCCACCTGAAAAGCCTGAGCAGAGGCTCGTACCTCTACCTGAAACTGACCCTGGACCTGATAGAGGGAGGATATCTGGTCCTGAAGAGCTCCAGCTTCAAGGTGAGGAAGAGGTGGGGAAGAAAAGGACAAACAAGAATAGACTGATGGGAAAGAAATGTAGGAAAATGAAGTTGGTCAAGTTATTCATTTATGATAGATACTTAACCACTTTGTAATTGTTTTGTTACTTTGATATTCATTTTGCTTTTAATAAACTACAAATAGATACATTTTCTTAAGAAGTGTTGCTAGCTTACACTGAAAATTACAGGTGTAAACATTAAGCAGGTAAAAGTTGCATGTGAGCTGTTGTATGGAAATTGCAGTTTAAGCATTTAAAGCAGTTGAAAATGATAAATTACTTCTAACTTAGATGTGTAATTACAGTAGTAACTTAGTTATGTACTCTACCAGTGCATCATGTATTTCATTACCAGGGGTGGGCAATTCCGCTGGTCTGCTTGTTTTCCAACTATCCCTGCTCTACCCTTCTGGTTACCTGGATCAGGTGTGTTCATTCAATCAGAAGCTGGAAGATACCATCTTAGATGAAGGTGGAGTGAGGAAAGACAAAGTGAATTGCCCACCACTGAGCTAGACATATTAGGTCGAAGATACAGGAAACAGGCAGGGGCGGAGCCAAGGGGTGGCACTGGCCACCCCTAGAATTTGATTGGCTACCCCCGGTGCCACCCCTGCCAATCAAAATGTGACCTTGTCATTATTAAGTAATGAAAAAATGTTGCCTTAAATACAACTAACATTTTTCTGGTGCTTTGTAATTGATATTGATCAAATTATCTTTAATTTATATCACACAGGCTGCGTGATATTTGTGTTCATTTCTCTGATTGTGTTGTTGTGATGTACTTGGCAATGTCCTCAGCTGGGAGTAAATAAGGAGCACAGGCAGAGTTAGCTAAAGAACCTGTGTCTTTAATTTTTACACAAAATAAATAGTGTGATTCTTAATAATGTATGTTTTATTATTTCATAGAACTAGGGGTTTCATTTAGTTTTTGCAAATGTATTTCAAATGTACCACCCCTCTTTGAGTCTGTGCCCCATCCTGGCAACCCTGTCCAAAATTTTCAAGATCTACCCCTGGAAACAGGAAAACATTATATTTGTGTGTGTGTGTGTGTGTGTGTGTGTGTCTGTTATAGGTGGTTCCTGTAAATCTAGCAGAGGTCTACTTGTTGCAGCTCAACATGCGGTTTCCCACCCAGTCATCTTTTCAAAGAGTTCTGCCACTGCTCAATATTACTGTAGCATCTCTGCACCCAATGACCGACCAGCAGGTACATACTGTGTGCACCTGTGTGTGTGTGTTTCTACCTCAGAATGAATTGTAACAACCTTACCACTTCATCAAGTACTCCTTTTAGGTCAGAATTTTAATGTTTCCAATTTCTTTTTTTTCAAATACCTGCTAAACTAATGGCATTCCCATCAGCCTCAGCTGAACTTTGTGTTCACTGCTAATTAGCAGCTGTTAGCTAATACAATAAAATCTAATGGTGAACATGGTAAATAGTATACCTGTTAAGGTGTGTTAGTTTTTAGCTAAACAACACTGTGCTTAGGTAGAGTCTCACAGAGCTGCTAGGTTGTAGATTCTCAGTCTCGTTGACATATCTGTCTTTGACATACTGACAATGAAACAAACTTGAAATGTGACTGTTCCTCTCCTGTCCTCCAGCTGTTTGAGGTGGTGAATGCAGGCACTCTGAGTGGAGGAACACTGCAGTGGGCGGAATTTGGGCAGCGGCTGGAGCAGCTCTCGTGTTTCCTGCTAAAGCGGAGCGACGGAAGCAGGATGCTAAACCATGCTTCCTTCAGGGAGTGGCTTGTTTGGAGGGAGGAGGGGCAGGATGACAGGTTTCTCTGTGACCCCAGGTACACTGTAGGCAGCCAGGAAGAGAGAGAGCGATCAAGACAGAGAAAGAAAGAGATGTAATTTAGCTTTCTGTTTCTCTGTCTGTCTCCAGGAGCGGCCACACTCTCCTGGCCTTCTGGCTCTGCAGGCAGGAAGGGAAGCTGAACCGACAGCAGATGCTGGAGCTGGGACATCACATTTTAAAAGCACACATCTACAAGGTTAGCTCACACATGCAAAAGGTCATACTTGAATCACACGAGCACAATGATATGATAACTGATGTGATACATTAACATTTGCACTGCACAGCAGGTATGAAAAAATGGCGCAGTCTGTCCTGCTGACATCACATGGCAACAGTTTAAGCTGCTCCAGATACAGTTGATGTATGTAGTTTTTTTAGTTCAGTGGTTTCCAATCTAGGGGCCAGGCCCGTCCAAAGGGTCACAAGATAAATCTGACATGTTGTGAGGTGATTCATGGAAAAGGAAAGAATTTCTGCTACATGAATTTGGTTCATTTTTTGGACTGTTTTAAATCTTTGAATTGTAGAAAATCATCGGGAGTATCATCCATGCATCTGTCTGCTTCTCTTCTATCTACAGGGTCTGAGTAAGAAGCTTGGGGTTTCCTCCTCAGTTCTGCAGGGACTGTGGCTGTCCTACAGCACAGAGAGTCTGAGCCCTGCTCTCTCATCTTTGCGCAATCTCTACACACCTAACATCAAGGTAACATACTGCACACACACACACACATATATCCTTGCTAATACAGGTGAGCTGTAACCTGGCTGTCTACCTGACTAGGTGAGTAGGCTGCTGATTATGGGCGGAGCTGATGTGGATTACCGTAGTGATGTCCTTAACAGCGCCCCCCTGTTGTGTGTCCACTCGCACTTGGGCCACAGTGATGCTGTGGCGCTGCTGCTCGACCATGGAGCTCAGGTAAGCATTGCAGTTCTTCTGAGGATCTCAAAGTTTGTGGTTGTCATACAGTAGAACTAAACTGGCATGTTGATATTTTCTGTACCTGACTTTGAGAAAACATTGTGCTGGGTTTTACTTGGATGACTGCATCAATTTACAGTGTATGTGATGTATTTCTAGGTGGATGCTCAGTCACATGATGGTTTGACTGCACTGGGATACGCTGCTGCAGCTGGACATCTGGACATCGTCACCATGCTGAGTCAGCACAGAGCTAAGGTAGCCCCTACCTGCTATGTTTTATGTTGCTAAAGAGTTAAAGCCACTATGTATAGATTTGAAAAGTGTTGTTTCAAGCATAACAGGACTGAAAGGCTTTTATTTTTAATTACATTACTTCCGTCCTACATAGGCTTATTAAATCATAATTTTGATGCTTGTGATGAATGTCGCCATGCTTTCATTACCCTGTACAGTGCTCTGTACATCAGGGGCATAGGCAGAAATTATATTTTGGGTGGGGCAGTACAAATTGAGCGGGCTAATCTCGTGGGTTAATTAGTCAACATACAAAATATTCACAAAATAACACACACACACACACACACACTGTAGAAACCAAAATGCAATGTAGGCTAATCAATGGATCATAAATGTATAAAAAAAACAACACTGGCTGCATACATCGATGAGGGAATGAGTCCACTTTAAGTACAAAACTCCAACCAGGCAGTGAAACATAAAAATAAAATTCCATTATATTCCAAACAGAGCAAAAATTCCTCTCCTGCTTCAAGTATCTTCCAGGTGTTATACCGAAATCTGTGACCCATCAGATTTTGTGACCACAGGGGTGTTGTTGCACATTTTTATTATTTGTTGTGTCGACAGTGAGCCAGAAGAATAGCATGTATGGCCCCTGCTATACACATTAAATGCAAATTACAATTCTTTACTCAGAAATCATAGATACTTTCTTTATAATGAACAAATCTGCTGTATAAGGCAGGGAGCAATTTAATACATTAACCAAACCAAACTGTGTGAAATCCTCTAGAGTCAAAATCTGAGGTAACAGCTACTAGTTAGCTTTAGCAAGTGTAGTGAGTTTTTGCTGTCATGATTAGTTTGCCTCAATTAGTAATGCACATGTGTACAATTAACTGACATTTCTACAGGTCAGTTCACCAGAAAGGATGTTTTTCTATTTACAGAAATTAGCTAGAATTACCGCTTTATGGTTGTATGCCTCCACCAACCAGGAATGGGACAGATGTTAGGTCAGTGTGAGCTTGACCTTCGGCCACAATATCTAACCAGTTCATCCTTGAATCCAAGTAGACACTTGCGCCAGTGTCACAGGTTGAGCGTTAAAGACCCAAATGCAGGCACAAAATCAGAGCATAGTAGTCAGAAGCAGAGTTCAGTAAAACTATTGATGTGGAAAACTGACAAAGAGGAAATATTAGATAATCAGGTAACCAAGGCAAATGAATAATAAACTGAAGGGAAGAGACTAAAACAAGCAGAGAAATGCTCTTGAGACAATTATACCAAACAATACAACACAAGAAACAAAGGAAAGCTCAACCTGACTATATAAACAAAAATATCATTGCAATACAAGGAGAATGGCAACGGGAAAACTGTCAGGGAGCAGACCAACATATACTAAGAACCACAAGGGGAACTAGAACCAGACTGACATATACCAGAGTCTATGAAGGGGCAGAGTCCAAGCAGACTAAATTGAGAAAAACAGATGAGGACAAAAGCAGGTGGTGATAACAGGTGGAGATACGCAGATGGACCAGCAAAGAACTGAGGAAGGTGAGGTGAATATAACGACACGCCAGGCAGCAGCCGTGACCAACAGATGTGAATAATCAAAGTTAATGAATGGTCAGAATAAATCTGGGGCAGAGGAGGTAGCATGAAACAGGACATATCTTCAAAACAAAGGTCTCTGCGGATCATGGCTGCCAAATTTGAAGAAATTTGCTCAAGGCTTTTTCTGAGATGTCACATTTCACGAGACGCGGATGGACAACCTGAAAACACAATGCCTCTGGCCACTGCTGTCGCTGGCATAGAGGCATAAAAATCAATAAGTAAATTTACAGTAGTCATAGTTATAGCTGAGGCTAGCACTAGCTAGTGTTCACTTGATATGATGTAGCTCTGGCTTTAGCTGTGTAATGGGCTTCTGGGCTTTTTAATGCTTTATTTACAGTACATTAATACTTTTTATAGAATAAAACAGATGGCAAACAGTCAGATTTGGGTCTGGTATTAACTGGACCTTGACAAAAAATGTAGCTATAATGTTTTGACTTTGTAGGGCAGAATATATATATGAGATGTATATGTATTACATTCTCTAACATAGTGTGCACTAAACAAATGTTATAACACTGTTATAGTAATGTCATAGCAGATTTGTCAGCTGGAAACAAACTGTGTGACAGAACTAATTAAGAGGTAGTACATAGTAGTATATATATCATTAATTTGAGCTCAGTGTATTGTGTGTGGGTGTGTATGTGCGCGTTGAGATAAGGTTAAAGTGGTGGTGGCACTGTGGCAAAACACACTTTATACTGTTTTCCACTGCCTGTGCATTGCTTTGCAGTGTTCTAGATACATAGGACACTGCTTCTAAGACTCTGTCTCTCTGTGTACTCAGGTGGGTCATGTTGACAGCTCAGGTCAGTGTGTGTTGGTGCATGCAGCTCAGCGGGGCCACCTTGAGGTGCTGCACTTCCTGTTAAAGCGTACAGACTGGAGCTGCACTTCCTGCTGCGACCAGAGGGGGGTGAGCAGGAGCCAGGCGGTGCAGCAGGCTCTGATTGCCGCAGCCAGCATGGGCCATACAGAGGTCGACTACACACACACAAACACCTTTATCATGTTGTCTGTTACAGAATTATGGAAGTATATTTACAATGTGCCTGTGTTTGTGTGTGTGTAGATAGTGTCATACCTCCTGGATCTTCCAGAGGAAGACGAGGAAGAGGAGGAGAGACCTGAGATCAATACATCTGACAGTCTATGGGGAGAGACAGGTACGACACAAACTGCCTACTGCAGCTACACAACAAATACTCATAATAAATGATTATCACTACAATGTGTGTATATGTGGTTCCTCCTTGTCATTTGGGCTGCATTCAAAGCACAGAGCTCTCATTTCATTAAGTGATGTTTTCTAGTCCTACAGATCATATTTTGAAATTCATTTCAATTTCTGTTTTATGATCTTGTCATGTTTTTAAGTCCTATCATATGGTATATATTTTTTATTTAAATTATGTAAGAATTTTTAATGTTCATTTTTATTTATATGTTTATTTTAACCTGTGCAAATGAAGAAAACTGTGATTTGTCAGCTTGTTTATTGATGACTGAAGCTGATATTTACACCTATCTCTGTGTATTTGTGTGTTTCAGCTCTCACAGCAGCAGCAGGAAGTGGTAGGCTGTCTGTCTGCAGGCTGTTGTTGGATCAGGGGGCTGCTGTTGAGCAAGGCAACCATCAGGGCGTGGCTCCGCTCTTCAGCGCAGTGAGACAGGGCCACTGGCAGGTAGAGTAGAACACGCACAAATAACAACCATGTTTTAGTCCAATTCGTGCTGCAAAAATGTCAAGCATCTGTCTCACTGTGTGTCCCTCGGTCAGGTGGCGGAGTTGTTACTGACTCATGGGGCAGAGATGAACATGGTCGACCAGCAGGGTCGAACAGCTCTCATGACGGCAGCCTCAGAGGGACATATGACCACCGCCAAGCTGCTGCTAGATCATGGTAACCACCCACCATACTATACATAAACAACAACAGTGGCTGCAACTATAGAATGAAACCCTTTTATTTTCATCCAAGAAATTAAAATTCAGTAAACATTATTCTCATGAAGGCAAGTTAGCCAAAAACTTTGGTGAGTAAAGTACAGCTATGGTGTACAGTTAAACTGATTCATGTTTTAATTTTAATGGGTTTGCACTGAAACTCATAGTGATCTGCACTGTACTGTGACTACATTCTCAAAAAGTCCAGATTTAACCATCTGAGTGTTATACAGTGGGTAATTCCACCGGTTCCCTTGTCAGTCCAGTTGGTTAGATTTTATTTGTTTGTGAAAGATATTATTTGAAACCATGATTTAAATTCTCTCTTTTGAGAAATTATTGTATAAATGTTCTAGTCTAATACTGATGTACTGAACCCTGAGGTGATTCTCACTCCCTCTCTGTTTCCAGGAGCCTCTCTGGAGCAGACTGACAGGGAGGGTCTAACGGCGCTGAGCTGGGCCTGTCTAAAAGGCCAGCTCCCATTGGTCAAAGAGCTGGTGGAGAGAGGTGCAGTCACAACTCATGCTGACCGCAGTGGACGCACACCTCTGGATCTGGCTGCCTTCTGCGGTGACCCAGAAGTGGTGTGTAAAACAGATGTTGTTACTGTATATATACTGTACATACTGCCATATTTTAGAAATAGTGTCCCCACTTTACCTGTCCTGAAGAGCCTATGGGTGACTGTGTAATGGGCTCATGTTCTAACCTGAATGGGCCTGTTGGTGTCATTTTCTGTGTTAGGTGCAATACCTGGTGGATCACGGTGCATTGGTAGAGCATGTGGACTGCAGCGGGATGCGTCCTCTGGATCGAGCAGTAGGCTGCAGAAATACTTCAGCAGTCATCGCTTTGCTCAGAAAGGGAGCCAAGATAGGTAGAATCATGACCCACTAATGCTGTTCTGTGTTATTTTGTTTTATTTAATAGTGACCGTAGCAAAACACAGAAAATGAGCTAGAGAGAGAATGACATGCTACAGTATGGTATCTGTCTTAACCACTAGGCCACCAGACACCCACATGATTCATATAGTTACAATATTAGTGAATCCACACCCTGACAGAGGCAGAAGCCTATAGCAAACTTAATACTTAGATTAAAGTCTTAATTAAGTAAAACCATGATGGTAGCATTATTAGTATTTACAAGTTGTAATGTGGGGGAAGCTCATATTACCTTATTAGCCCACTACTCTTATGCTTTCTTGTTGTGGGTTCTGGGGCATTTTTTTGGTCTAAAATCTCCACTGAGTGTCAAATAGTTTAGCCCTACATTTGAACTTCCAATAAGAATGAGTTTCACTTTCCCATGAAAGTCCCCCGTAGTCTGCTCTGATGAGCGATTCACTTTACAAACACCCTCTCCTTCCCCATGTGTTCCTAACGCCGATGACATCTCAAATGAATAACAGCTATCATGTTGACAGCAGTGCTGCAAGTTTTAAACTGACTTTGCCCTGACCTTAAATACCAGCAGCAGTTCTCTGTGCTGCAGTGATCATTGTGCAGTGGTGATCATGTACTGATGGTATTCATATGAGTTTCCATTCTCTCCTGACATATTTTGCATCCCTGAACAGGAACAACTACCTATTGTATGAGACCAAACATGTTTTTCTTCCCAGTGCAAATCCTAACTTCAACTCCTTGCTAAATACAAGCACAGTTTCACTGTTTAGTGCCAAAAAATTAAGTACAAAACCTTCCTGAATATCCCTTGGAGACTTTACATCCTTGCTATCAGCTGAGGGTGTACTTACAGTAGGCACAACAGCAGTAGTTTGCTGTTGTCATTATATTGCATGCACACAGTTAGTATAATATGATTGTTAATCATTTCTTAACTTAGTGCATTAGCATGCTAACATATACAGCTGCATGTTACATCCTATCACTAAACACATTACACAGCTGAGGCTGATGGGAATGTCATTAGTTTTGATCATAAACCAAAGTATGCGATAACTTAAAATTTGACCTGCTGGTAGTCGTGGGTAACAAGCCACCAAATGTTTGGAATTTTCCTCTGGGAACCATGTATATTTATGCAAAATGTCATGGCAGTGCATCCAATAGATGCTGAGATATTTCAATTTGGACCAAAGTGGTGGTCTGAATGACCATCCAGAGAGCACAGTCACTAGTATGGCTGAAAAGTAGTTTTAATATCTCACACACTCAGCACTCCAAGGATACAGTATATAATAGTATTAGGCACATAATAGTATTGGAAAATAGAAAATTCAATGTCCAAGACATCATGCATTATGCTATTTCCATGATTTTTTGGGAGTACTTTACCTGAGT
This sequence comes from Monopterus albus, assembly GCF_001952655.1. Classification (NCBI taxonomy): domain Eukaryota; kingdom Metazoa; phylum Chordata; class Actinopteri; order Synbranchiformes; family Synbranchidae; genus Monopterus; species Monopterus albus. The sequence continues at coordinate 208,486 of NW_018128243.1, read as the reverse complement.
CCTGTGCATTTGTGGGCTTTGCACCAAATTGAATTGTGCAAAACTTCAAGTGAGTCAGACGTACAACTGCTGAGTTACAGCCGTTTAAGTACCATGTTGTTGTGGTATCCGAGCATTCCATAAATGTGTATATGCCATAGCTGGTAGATTTAATATTTAGTTATTTTTGGACAGAGCTAAGCTAGCTGTTTCCCTATTTCCAGCCATTATGCTAAGCAAAGCAAGGCTACTGGTGCTAAATTGTTTACCTTATGAACATGTAGTAGTATCAGTCTTCTCTAATAACTCAGCAAGAAAGCAGATAAGTGTATTTCCAAAAAATGTGAAACAGTCACTTTAGAATTTGATAAGATTGGAGGAGTGGTGAAAAAACTGTTACGGTGGTATAAAATATTTCAAGAAAGAAATAGGCATGTCTTGCTCCACTTGTTACTTTCTGTCAAATATAACAAACATATTTTCAGTGAAAGGTTTAGAAAAATACTGCTAAGTAATAGATATGAACAGGCAAACAGAAGTGATTGCATACAGTGGTGTTTTTGATGGAGGTGATAAGACATTAGTATGATACTTGCTGCTGTCACAGAATGTGTGTGTGTGTGTGTGTGTGTGTGTGTGTAGGACCAGCAACCTGGGCCATGGCAACTTCCAAACCAGACATATTAATGGTTCTGCTAAGTAAAATGATCCAAGAGGGAGACCGATTATATAAGGTAACACACGTAAGAACTTGCAGACTTCATCACACACCAAACACACATACATTTAATGCTGTCTGTATGTGTGTGTGTGTGTGTGTGTGTGTAGCAAGGTAAAGTGAGGGAAGCTGCTCACTCCTATCAGTCAGCGCTCCAGAAGTTTCCAGGAGACGAGCTGAAGACATTCAAACAGCTGCGAGTGTGTGTGTTGCTCAACCTGTCACGCTGCCGCCGCAAGATGAACGTGAGTTTCTCCCTCTCACTCTCTCCTACACACATACACACAGGAGCTCGTCGGATAAAACGTATTACAAAACGATCTGTAATCCACGGTCTTAAGGTGACTGCTAATTTACTTGTACCCCAAGAAAGTTTTGTTCTCCATATTATTGTGCAATGAATCCCATCTCTTAAATTCATCTGTCTTCAGTCTTTACGTACCATCACATATTACGTTTTTCTTTGCAGGATTTTGGCCTTGCTGAGGAGTTTGCTACCAAGGCACTAGAACTAAAAGCCAAGTCCTATGAGGCCTTTTATGCCAGAGCCCGTGCCAAACGCAGCCGCAGGTGATTATACCGAAGTGGTTCAAGTGACTCTAACCAAATCCATTAACTCCTACACAAGTTTATCTTTTTCTAATCTGTTTTTGTGTTTATTAATTCAGTAGTTGAGTAATTTTTTTTCCCAATGTCCATTTGAAAATCATTAAGTTTTACACATATATAGATATCCACTATACCTGACTACTGTTATTTCCCCTACCCATGACTGCACATAAAAGGCGTCTGTTCCGTGTGGCGGTCTTCTCGCTCTCATACTGCGCACACAGCATGCAGGTAGCCTCAGCTGGCAACAACAACAACATTACCTAAGGCTATGTCTTAAAGTGGAAGGCCTGGCTTGAAACAACTGTCTTCGTTTTGTGAACAAAAGCTATTGTAGGTAACTTCTCTGTCATAGCTCACTAGCTTTAGCTATCAAAACAGAGCAGTAACACATCTGCCTGCAACTGCATCACCTTGTGGGGGACTCTTGGCTCACACAATGAGTGCACAGGCAGAGTCTGTGCAAGTAGGAAGTTAGGTTGACAGGCAGGTAGGCTATTCAATGGTTTTGCTTGTTTTGAGTAAAATTATTGGTCAGGCTGTTTTCAGCCCTGCTGCTGTCAGAGATGATGGATTTTTTTTATTTACAGGATCAGTGCATTTAATGTATTCATTGCCATCAGGATGAAAAGAGAGTTTCAAGATATATAACAAAAAATGCTTCTGAAAAGAATCACCAACCTTTACGTCTGGGTGTAGTTACTCTTGATTCACCACTTATGAAAACAGACAAATTACTTTAACCAGTTGTTAGAAGGTCCCTGGGGCTGAAGACTGGGTTGAGAGACAGTTTATCAAAAATTGAACTGAAGTGATTTAAAATTAATTCCTTTATTATTTTTATTGCCAGCAGACTATGGCCACAAATTTGCATTTACCATTTAAATCTACATTTATTATTGCATTATGTCACCTTCTGAGATCTGTCTGCTTTTACTCTGTCATCATTCAGACAGTTCCACGCAGCCCTGGAGGACCTGATTGAGGCCAGCCGCCTGTGTCCATCCAACAGGGAGATCCAGCGATTGCTTTCCCGAGTCAAGGAAGAGTGTCGACAATTTGTACAACAGCAAGACTCTCCCCCTGCTTCACCACACCATGTTTATCAACAGAATGCTGCTGTGTCCATTAGTGAGGCCAAGTGCAGAGATTCAGGTTGCCTACAGGTGCAGGACAGGGAGGGACTTACCGAGGAAGAGGAGGATGAAGAAAAGGAAGTGGAGGCAAGTCACAGAGACAGAGATCCTTCTCCTAACTCCTCCTCCTCCTTCCATCCTCCACATTTGGTTCAAAGTCTTGACACCCACTGCAGCCCCAGGGTGCCATCGCCCTCTTCCCTGTCCCCCACCCACCTGTATCGTAACCTCCCCAGCCCCATCCACTCCCCCTCCTCCTCTTCACCCTGTCACTCTGCACCTCCTGCTCCTTCCTCCTCCTATCAACATTTCAGCCCTCCTCCCTCCCCAATGTTACATCAGCAGCAAGCCAGCCCAGTGTCAGACATTATGCCTGCACTGTCAGGGACTGGAGGCCTCCACCACTATCCACAGTCCATCTCAGCCCTCCACCACTCGGACCAGAAACAGGGAGTGCAGCAGCAGCACCACCAGAGATCCTTCCAGAAGCATAGCTCTGTCCAAGGCCAGTGGCTCCAACCAGCTAAAGTCCAGCCAATCAGAACCAGTCATTCCAGTTCCTCATCCCATTCCAGCATGGTTTTGGGAAGTTCTGCTTACTCTCAGTTTGCTCAGCTGTCCCAAGAACTGGCCGAAATGGGGGAAGGTATTTGCCCCCGTCCCCTAGATGTCAGGCCTAGCCTGCAGGTCCAGGCTGATCTGAATTATGAAGCATCATATCCACTAGATAATGTGGATGTTGACTTGGTTCGTCAGTTGAGACCAGCATCTGCCTATGGGAGAGGAGCAGGAGGAGACAGAGCAGCGATAAATCGATTTGCCCAGGCTCGTCAGTTCAGCCGCAACCAATCCAAAGCAGCTTACTACCCAATGGAAGTTACAGAGGCTACTATGGGACAGCCTGATAGCTTTCCATCATCACACAGTCATCAATACCACCACCGGGGTGGGCTACGACACCCACCCAGTAGCCACCCAACCTCTTCCTCCGCCCCCCCCTCTAGGCCTCTCATCCAAAGTGTCAATGTTCGTTTCTCCACCAGCAGTGGCAGGCCTGCCTGTGGGG
>NW_018128243.1:200467-204838 GCF_001952655.1 Monopterus albus | reverse complement strand
GCCAGCTAATCATGGTTGTGGGTTCAGGACCTCAGCCTCCACCCAGCATATGGATGTACCTTCAGATCTGGCCTCTGTGGGAGGAGTTACTGGTTTTCATGATGATCTGTTTCTGATCTCCTCTCCCCAGTCAGAAATATGCATGATAGGAGGTGGGACCTATCCTGGAGAGGCAGGCAGGTCATCTAGGAGCACTCCTTTTATGGGTGTTAGTGATAAGACAGCGAGAGTACACCAGTATCAGCAACAAGCTGCATCTAGTTCCTCATCCTGTCTCAGCCCCTCTCGCTCCTGGGTCGTGTCTTCAGTGGACACAGTTGTTACCCCACCTAGCAAAACCCCCGCAAACCAAGGAAGTTTTGGTCAACCCTCCTCCCTCGCCTACCACAACCGCAGCAACAACAATGCCCACAACCTCCTCCACGACAATGAGCTTGACTACTATGAGGTGCTGCCAGGCAACACTGCTCAGGGTGAAGGCTCGGTGCAGGCTGCCGGTCAGAAAACCTCCTACCTGGACGTGAAGCTGGCTCAAATGCTTCCAGTGACCCATAGCTGCTCAGACAGGCCGACGGAGAGAAAGACAGGACCCACCTCTCCTGTAAAACCAAAAAGACCCTTTGTCGAGTCCAATGTATAAAGAAAATATCAAGTCAGAGATGGGGACGAAGGGTTAATTAAGAGTGGTTCAAAAGAAGTCATTGTACCGACATATTCAGTTTCATTAAAGCTATGGGATTCTTAAAGCTGGGCTCTGGTTGAAACAAACTAGTTTGTTTTACGTTCATATGATGCATAGTTCATACAAAGTGGGCATGATTGCCAGGTTGTCTTTGAGAAAGAGAAGTGCTTTGTTTGAAGCATACCCACTTCTTAAGACATTAAACATACAAGTAACATATGGAACATATTGGCTGTTAATTGTGAAGTCTGTGACTTAACAAGCCAGAGACAAAAAAAGAAAGCAAAGTCCAAGCAAAGGAGAGAAAGACACAAGTTATGAAGAACTTGGTCTGTTGCTCTAAAACCAGTGACAAGTCTTGGTTTCGTAAAGCACAACAAGAAACCTGAAGATTTAAACGCAAAAAACACAACAAAAGATGCCAACTGTCACTGAAAAATCCTTCTATTTCATTTCAGTCCATTTCAACATTGTCTCTGGATGTCCATAATGCACCGCTCTAGAGTTTTTCTGTCGAGTTCACATTTATGACTCTAGATGGTGACATCCATCCTTTTCAAGCTTGAAGCGTTCAAATGACTAATGACTGGAAACCGGGAACAGTCACTGTTAACATCCATACTCTAAAACCTGTGCCAGACACATGCTGACCAATGACCCAGTCCTAAGCCATAGTTTGAAAAGCTAGGATGATGCTGTCATTGAGTGTGTACTTACTTGCTGTATATAAAACAAGCCTGATATTTATCTTTTTTAAGTTATATTTGAATTGAACTGTATAAATAGTTACTTTTAAAATTGTGTATTCCTTTTGAATTTGCTTTTTGTCTTTTTTTGAGTGTTTTTCATCCAAAACAGAGAAATGGAAACCACCTTTTCAAAGAGACAAAACAGGAGAAGTTTTTCACTGAAGTTCAGCTCTGCTCAGTTCTGGCTCTGTTCTTGCTTGAGACTGCATCACTCTGCAGTGAACCTCCTGGAGAAATTCATTTTAAGATTTTTGGATCTTTTTTGCTTCAGGTAGATTTTTTTTGTTTTGTTTTGTTTTTTTCTATGGACTTTTGTATTCTGGAACCCTATTGGTCTTAATATGTGCAAAGCCTAACAATCCCAACTGATTTACCAAGGCCCTTTTATTACTCATTGTTATGGAAACATACTAGCCTACTTACACGTCCCATAAACTGGTGTTTGGCTCAATAAAAAAAAAAGCCTACTGACTGTGCGCTAAACCCATCCCCTGAAAAGCGATTATCCACTTTAGCAACTGTAACAAAGCATGGTGTGGCCTATCAAGGTATGGATTTGTCAAACTGTAGTAAAACCAATCCTCTGCATTTAAAGAACTGTCTTTTTGTTTTAGCTTTTTCAAAACCAAAAACACCATAGCAAATGTTTAAATAGATGAAACCATGTTTTATCTACTCTGACTTAGGCTACGGTCATTAGCCTGCCTAGCTTACAAGCTGCAGCAGTAGCAAGTTACCACTTGAAGCAGTGTTGTATGTACATTTTCCAAACACTATTTTAGCCTCACACTGAATATTTTGTCATGCTAAAGTGAAATAAGGTTTAAAAATAAAATCATAAGCAGCCACACAGAGTTATGTTAGAATAAAATAAATGTTTTCCTACCATACTTAATATACAATGACCAAATACAGTGGTTCTACAGGATACTGCAATACAAGAACAATGCCATTTGTTTACACGTTTTCTATGAGTCCAGTGGGGATGCTAATAACGTTTGCCTCCATTTTTGTAGCACAGTAGCATATACATTATGCAGCCATCAAGTGCATACTTATGTCCTCTTTTTACAGGAATCTCATTTTAAAACTATTCTATTGGAAACATTGTCAACCACATATGGCATTCTCAACTGCAGATAAAGTATGCCAGCAAACACTGACATGTCAGAAGGCAAAAGTAGCAGTTGACAACTAAAATTTTGAATCTTCTGTTTGAGATCAAGCACCAATTGTGTTATTGAATGCCAGCTGTGAGACAACCTGACAGGCTTACGGTAGCAAACTTAACAGGGGACTGTCAGCCAGTTCTGGGGCTGATTTTCCAGGGGGTGTGACTAACAAAATGGGACAAAACTTTTTTTTCATTTTTTAAACTGTATTTTAAGCACATGAATGCCTTTTTTTTGTACATTTCATGTTTCTAATGAATCAGCAGCTTAGTGAAACCATTGACTTCTGACCTCTTTGTCCTGGTACAGTCTCTCTGACCACTGCCCTTATTTCCTGCCACTGCTCAGGATCCTCCAGCGGTAAAAAGATATGGTAGCAATAAATCATTCTGGCTCACGAGCCATTTTCACAGTCTGGCTTCTAGAAAATGGTATGTAATTCTGTCCATTTAGCATAATTAGGTACACTATTAGCAAGTTGACTGAATGTTCAAGACTAGTTTAAAAATGATGGCAACAGCTTGTCATAGTACAACAGTGTTTCTTTAAATCCTTGATGAGCCACTCGACAGATGTGTAGTCTGTCAGTAAAACTACGTATGTATGTTTAAATCCCAACTGTGGGGTCTTAAGCCCCAAGTTTTAAACACCGTGTTAGAAAGGAGCAAGGTCAGTGAGGTCCCTCTCAGGGGGTTTACTGCAGGCTATTTCTTGGTATGTACGATAATATTTAAAACCCAGGACAGTTACATTAATATTAAACATTTAAAGCAACATGTTTTGATCAGCTCATGTGAACTTGACTGCTGAGCTAACATTACAAAGAGGAATAAAGATCTATCAAAGACACATGTAAGTCTCTTGTTTGCTCTGGTTCTCGTGGCATGTTTTTACTTGGCTGCTATCCAGATGGTTTTCAAGCAACTTTGTGTCAGTTTCCAATAAATTGGTCCTTCATCTTGTCTGAATAATAGAAGACTGAGTGGGGAAGGCTCAGACAAGCTAGTAACTTAAAGATAGAAGACTGAGTGGGGAAGGCTCAGAAAAGCTAGTAACTTACAAAATTACCAAAACCAAATTATAACTACAATTACAGCTTTTCTCTTATTCTGTGACATAAGACGCAACTGTGGGGTCAATTTTGTCTAATAAACACATAGAAGTGTGGAATCACAAACTGCAACCCAAACCCGAGACTGTCATTCAGAAATATGATACAGAACAATAATATGGAATGCAAAGTAATGTGATTGCTTCTTAAATCTCAGCTTGTGTTGCCTGTGTTTTGCTTTGCATTTCTTCTTTTGGTTAGCAAGTCATAGTTGTCTTTTCCCCATAATTTTTTTTTTTTTTTTTTACATTTCTCAGGTTGAATTTGTGCTTCTCTGTTTTTCTAAGTCAGTACCAGAAACAGACAAATGTTCCAGGAGCAAGGATGCTTTTCTTTTGGTCTGTTAAACAGTCGTATCTTACAAGGAAGTGACCTCAGAACACAAGAGGGCTGAACCGTGAATGTATTAAGGAGAACTGGATCCCGAGCTTACAGATAGTAGCCAGTCACTGCACTTCTGGGTTTGCAGGGTAAAATGATGTTACAAATTGATTGGTAATGCAGATGTGCAGCCCACTGCACACACGCAAACAGAACATTTTTCAAGTCTCAGAAAACGTTTTACAAACATAAAACCCCCCAAGGATTAAAAATTCATAATACAAAGAGTAATGGTAATTGATCTGGTTTGCCATTGTGGTCTGTAAGGGAGATGGA
>NW_018128243.1:192611-200434 GCF_001952655.1 Monopterus albus | reverse complement strand
AGTCAGTGACAAGTGAAAAATAAAGCTTCAGGTCAGGTTTGGGTGCCATGCTTGGCAGTTCCAGCTGGATTCAGTCAAGTCAGGTCAGGTGTTGAAGAAATGGGTATGGACCAAGTTTGAATCTCTTTAGGACTGTGCAGTACTTCAGTGGGAGTCCACAGATACTGTAGTAATCCATTAGAAAATCTAGTTAATTCAGGACAAAGAGTTTAAGCTGCATGTTGCCACTGAAGGTACACTGTGCCTTCTAGATGTCAGGATTACAGTGGCTACATGGAGAACAAAAGAACTTTAACTGGTCAACCTGGGCTGCTTGTGTTCCTACTTAAAGCCGGATTAAATGAGGACCTGTCTGTCTCTGCTATTCCTATATAAAATGTTAAATTTATATATTAGAGATGCTGATTTTGTGTGATACTACAGTGGACATTTACAGTACTGTGCTTCTTCCATTAATCACAAAAATAAAATAGTCTTGGAAAGTTCAGCAGTCTGTAAGATGGGGTCAGGTTGGTAAGTTAACAGGAGCCCGAGATAATCATTAAAGCTCTTGTCTGGGATTTTTATTGACCTCACTGAACAAAGCCTAAACATTCTGACCACATTCATGGAAACGGATGACTTTGCAGCTAGATATTAACAGAGACTGGTAGCAGAGGCTAGTCTGTTGGTAGGACACCGTTATATCCAAACAACGGTGGGAGTGTCAGGTGACTAGAGATTAGGGCGTGGTGGGCGAGCCCCCCTCGGTCAGAGTCTTGAAGTGTACAGACAGAGATTCTTCCTCTGGGTTGGGCGGGCGTCTGTATTCCTCCCTGGTGATCAGATAGCCCAGCAGCACCCCAAAACACACCAGAAGGATCCCCAAAACGTTAGCCAGTACCCCCTCTGGGTTGAACGTGGAGTAGGTCAGCCTGGGCCCAGAAAGACAGAGCGATATTGAGGAGATAGAGCAAGAGACAGACACCAAATATAAACACAGATGGGACTGAAAAGCATACAGTAACAGAGGGAGAAAGGGATACACACAGATACAGGACGGGGATTTCCAGTATTAAACATAAGAGATAAATCTGTTCAGTGTACAGTAAATCAGAATGGCCGGAGCCAATCTGTGTATCTATAAAGTCACCACCGTCCTCTTTGGTGGTTTCAAAATAAAATGTAAAAGTTGATGGATCTGAGCAACAGTTTTCTACATTGCTGGATAGTTAGATTTAAAGTTAGAATGCTTAATACGTTCAGGTAATTAGACCCCATAGTTGGGCACATTTTAGCAAATGCCTTTCTATAGCCTATAATAGTTTTCTTTGTTAGTGGTGGAGTCCGCCAAGCCTTCGATGGGTTCAAATTTCTTACAAATGTGTGAGGGATTCACAGGTAGACGATCCAGCATGTTACTGTATTTTATCTCTGATATCAGCCTCATGGGTAACTGTTCACTCTCCCATCCATATCGGTGTTTAAGTTACTGCTAGGGTTGACCCTCTGTAACTGACACTTCAAACCCTTTGTGCCTTGTGCCTCAACTTGCACTGTAATTCCCATATAATATCCACATTAAAAGATTTTAAGGCTTACAGCATTGGCACCTGCAGTTTTTGGTGTAATTGAAAACATTTTCAAAAAAAAAATTGTAGTTTCTAACAAAAGAAATGATCACAAACTCCATTGTATGGGTGTAGCAGTAGAACATGACATATCTCAAAACCTGGGCAGATAAATCTAAAACCATCCGCATGGTTAGATACTGCTGGATCTGAGTATGAAATTGTGTATGCTTGTCACGATGAGCAAAGAGATGAATGGAAACGCAAGCAGCTCCAGACACTCAGAGAGACAAACATACGTGATGCTGAAGAGGAGTTTCTCAGTGATGCCGAGCAAACTGCTGCCTATAGCCATGATCAGCAGAACCAGACCAGAGAATACATGGATGGGGAGGTATGAGGCTCGTAACCATGATGACGCAACAGGAAACAGGAAGAACAGCAAACCCATCACCCACTAAGAGAAAAGGTGGGGATGAAAATGTCACATTACCGTTTAATCCACATTACACTTGAGCTACAAATAGTGTGTGTGTGTGTGTGTGTGTGTGTGTGTGTGTGTGTGTATGTACACCTGTAAGCAGAACAGGACTAAGGTAGCCATGCCACACCAGCTGTGTAGAGAGTACATGTCTGGGATTTTTGCTGCTCTGTGGAAGTCGAATACAGCTACAAAGCCTGCACAGAAACACAAACTGGGTTACACAGAGGCATCAGGGAACATCTTCAGGTGTAAGACACTGGCAAAGAGTTCAGGTGTCTCTTGCTCTGTCTCACTCACATACATGCACAGTGTTAAGTCCTTTACTTTCACACCTCTGTCTCTTTCTTACCTACAATACTGATGATGAGGGCAAGCAGGTGAATTGTGCCATGGAGCAGCTTAACATTCTTCTTGGGCTCATGACGAAATACTCTGTAGACCAGGATAGCTGGAGAAAGAGAGAGAGAGAAGTTTGTATAAACAGAAGTGACTGCCATATTCTTAGGTCCTGGTCGTGTTTCTAGCCCATGTTTTTTCCTCTCATCTCAGACCCAGTCTTTGCCTTTTTCCTGTTCTTACTACCCGTTCAATTCAAATTCTACCCACACCCGCTTGTTCCTCAGTACCATCACCAAGAAGGCACAGCAGAGGATGTACTTCCTGCGTCAGCTCAGAAAGTTCAATCTGTCCCAGGAACTGTTGATACAGTTCTACAGAGGAAACATCAAGTCTGTTCTCTGCTCATCCATCACTGTCTGGTTTGGTTTAGCAACCAAACAAGACAGGAACAGACTCCAGCGGACAGTCAGGACTGTAGAAAAGATCACCGGTGCGAATCTGCCCTACATGGAGGACCTGTACACCTCATGGTTCAACAGGAGGGCAGAGAAGATTTCTGCAGAGCCCTCATATCCTGGACATAGTCTGTTTGAACTCCTCCCCTCTGAAGAGGGGTACAGGTCACTATATGGCAAAACAGCTAAACACAGATGCAGTCTCTTCCCCAGGGCCATCACAGTGATGAACAGTTAGTCTATGTCTAGGGGTATGGCAGGATGTAGTAAACACCACTGCGCAACAATGATGATGACAATGATGTAGCATCTAGTAGCTCTTTTTTAAAACTTGTATGTATGTATGAGTTACATTTTTTTTTACTCGTAGTTCTGGTTTTATTCTGTTATGTTGCTGTGCACATTGGGGGCCATTGGGCTTCAGTCAAATTCCTTGTACTTTTGACAATACTTGGCAATAACGTTTATGCTTATAATTACTTTAATACTATAATGTCTGAGACACGGGAGAACTATTAAGTGAGGATTACAGCACATATGGAAGGTGTAAAGATGTGCCTACCAGGCCAACAGAGCATCCTGAACATCGTCCTTGAGGCTCCTGCCGTTTCCTCTTACTGGAGCAAAGTGTTGAACTCTACACAGCTGCTGTGTGTGTTAAATTCTTTCTTTTGGCCACCTGTACCACTTCCACTGAGCAGCTTCACAATGGAAGAATAAACATGACAGGCAATTCCCAAAAACCGATCATGTAGCAGTCATTGTAAAGAACTCCGCGCTGTTGACTATCTGCATCAGTGTGGATGTGTTGAGGAAATAAAGGCAGATGTGACATTGGATTGGCACTGGGGGTGTGTGTGTGTGTCTCTATAAGAGGTGACACTCCCCCCCAGGGTTTTTCCATCTCTTATAAACCATCCTTCTCAGTCCACTTCTAATGTCTGGCCGACCTTTCCTGTTATCACTCTAATGTAATCTTGCTGTGGAACAGACAGCTGTCCTGTTGAACCAGTTCAACTAATGCAGTTACTCTCATTAGCAAAGGTTCTGAGAGCTCCAGGCACAAAACCAATGAGGGAGAAAACCAGCTACATCTCACTTTGTTTTTATTTCACTACAGACATCCTCAGGACTCACTGCAGTATGAGACTGTAGCATGCATACCGTATGTTATGTTAAAGTCACTGTTCTTTGAAAAACACGACTCTCATATCAGCTCTGGTGACCTTTGGCAAGTGGACATTTTTAGCAAGTGAGAAGACAATCAGGTGGAGGATACACGACTACAAACACAGCGTGAAGTAGCTGACAGCATGCTGGAAATGAAAAGTGTGGATATCTTGAACAAGATGCTTTGGGTATTGCTTACAATTTTCACATAAAGGCTAAACAGTGTTGTCTTTTTCACACTATCATTTCAAGTAGCATGGAGCCTTCTGTTTTGTAGCTGGAGAAAAAAAAGGCTGCTGCTCAGCTTGCTGGCTGGTGTTTTCTGTGCCTTCGTTTCAAATCCCCAATGGACCACCCTGTCACGGCTTCACTGGTCATGTCACAAAAACCAGACAACTCTTCAGTGATCAAAACAATTCTCTCACTCGCTCTCTCTGTACAAGTCAGATTTTTTTGGTAGGAGCGAGGGGGGAATTAATGGCCATCTGGGTATCGTTAGCTTAATGCAACAGGTCAGAAAAACAGTACCTGAGGTTAAAACACACAAGTGCACACTCAACAAAACACATATACACACAAGAGACTTCACTCGATTTTCAGATATTATCTGAAAATGAATGCAACCATGACTACGCACAGCTGCACTGACAGCTTTGCATGGGGGCTCTTTTTTTAAGCTCACAAAGTAATCATGTTTTACCTTCATTAAGCGCCACTGACTCTGGATACATTCATCACCTGATGAATTAGCCCAAATCCACTTTTTCCCCCTCCAACACTATGTTCACATTACAGGCTTTAATGCTCAATTCTGACCTTTTTGTCAGATGCAGTATTGTTTTTTTCTGTTCATGGGTCACATTCATCTTTGTAAGGGACATGGAACGAATAACAGCAGCCACCACTGACACTCGCTGACTATCTGCTGCCAAAAATGCCTGTAACATCATCAGGACACATGCAGGGTACTTTTTATTTATCGAGGCTCGTGAGCTACATTCACGTGTTGTTTGGTGAAACATCGATCTGTGATCAGGGTGGACTCACCGTCAGCATGCAGGAAGACCAGCCCCAGCACCATGCACAAAGGGTGCAGGTTGAACTCTTTCTCTGAGCCATCCCAGGCAAAGCCCCCATGGTAGTGACCCATCCACACACCGCTCAGTACCACAGATGCCAGACCCAGCACCTGTGACGCTCCCACAAGCCACGTAAACGTAGGACGAACAGGACGTGGCGCAGACTCATCATCCATGATCTGAGAGAGGAAAGCACAAGGGCCGCTGAGTACAACTGATGCCTTGGGCTGTACCATTTACTGAACTAAACAAATTATACAGAAAGCGAACAAACACTGAGTGTCATGTGACAAAATGGTCAGGTTTCTTTAACAGAAATCTATGTGTGATAGCTTGTGTACGGGGCTCAAGAGCAAGCTTTTACCCATGGGGAAAGGTTCATCTCGCTATGCTATTGTAAAGAGCATTCAGGCTCATGAATACTGTATCAATTTGTCATGGCAAAGCCAAGGAAGACCGTGGACTTCTACTGGAGTACAGTCAGTGGATCCTAGAAAATATGGATTTAAAAGCTTTCATATACCATCCCATAGAAAGTTAACATTACTGATCTGGAGACAAAACCAGCTGCAGTTCCATGAAGGCCTCTTTAATCAGATTACAGCCCTAATGTGATGTAAAGCCACAGGATGAACAGTGTGGCTGGTTTCATTCCTCCAGGGGAACTTAATTCTCTGATGGAGGTGTCAGACAGAAGCTGCTCAGGCAAATGAGCATCATGGATGATACAGTTTACCTCGTTAATGCCTTTCTGGATAATCACAGCAATTGACCTGTTACCACTGCACCCTTCCTCCTGCTGGCCATCACTCTGTAGTCCTCACTTACTGCTGGACACTGATGAGGCTTGTTATCATGCATGACACTATCAGACTACATCTCCAGCCCTGTTTTAATACCTATTCCTATACTGTCTGCATATTTGCAGTGTAATGCACACACTCCTTTTTGTTTTACGTACTTTACATTTCTGATGCTTATAATTTGTAACACACGTACAGGTTTCAGTACAGGTTTTTGTTTCTTTACATAATAACTGTTTCCAGCACTTATAAAGCTTTTGCTGTACTTTTCACTTCTTAACATAAGCTACATGTAGGCCTATTTAATTATTTATTTATTTTTTATATGTTTTACTATAAGAAGCATTTTGGCCACAATTATTGCTTCTAATCAGGCCCAGAAGACACCACCGCAGATTTTCCACAGATTTTGAAAAGATCGTAGAAGCTCAGAACGTAATATGTGTTTGGTCCTGCCTGTGTGTGTGGTGATGTTGTGAATGTTTTCTTTTTTTGTCATTTTCTGTCATTTTTCAAGCCAAGGACCTTGATCGGCTAGTGCTATTATCAGCACAATATACTGTACACTCACAAGCCACTTTGTTAGGTACACCTGTAAGCAATTCAATGCAGCACTTCCATCTTAACATTTGTGTTTATGAAGCTCAAAATGTCTCGGGTTTTGGTGAAATTTTCATAAATCTATGAATACAATTATATGTTTATCATTGAGGTCATAGTTAAAGGTGGTGCTGTACTGGACTACAATATATTCAGACATGTTCCTAATATTCTGACCCTTTTTATATAGAGTATGTAGCTGGGGAGGACAAACATATAGAGACACCTCTAAATATAATGTAGTCCAGTACACCACCACCTTTAAGCTTGGCTTTAATAATAAGCATATATTGAATTTATACATTTATGACCAAAAACAAACATTTTTAGCTTCTTAAAGAGATGTTTAAGGTGGAAGTGTTGCATTGACTGGCATACAATTGTACAGCTGTATCTAATAAAATGGCCGAAGTAAAAGTATTCTTTATTTAGAAGTGTTATATACTGCACAGCCTATTTTTATATTGCCGGATCATTGACATAAATACAAGTACCACAAAAATGTACTTACCTAACTTGAGCTTACGTCATTACTTGCATGCAAGGTGCTATTCTGCAGACTGAAAAGGTTAAGCGCATATAAGGCTGCTTAGTTTACAGGAGTAAATCGTTTCGCAACGATATGTTTGTCTTTGCCTAATAGCCTACAAACAGACAGCACAAAGCTCCTGCAGAACAACGAACCGCTGGAAAAACATCTGCTCTTTTTTGACCGCGTTTTCTATCAGCATGACGTCGCTTATTCCATATACGCGATGTTAAGATTAGGGCGGACGTGAGTGGAAGTGGATTAAGTGTCCAGCTGAAAGTCATCAGGCTATTATAACGTCGGTGAAGTCAGTTCTCACTCTCCCCTGTCAGGATTCTCCGTCCAGACGCAGCATAAAGCAACGACCACGCAGCCACATGCACGAGGGTATTAGGCCTATAGGAAATTATAGGCTACTGTTTAACTCCGACTGTCACCTGTTACCTGGCCCAGTGTGAGGGTCAGCCGAGACGCTGCACTAGATTTCAGACTAAAGAACACACTATTTGACTTGTGCTCTGCCGAGGTCACTTACATTAAGTGGCCAACTTCAACAGGGCAAAATAAACCAGGAAAAATTAACAGTGGATGGCGCTAAATAGGACAACTTACTGCGCTGCAGGCTCTGCTCTGCTCTGGTCTGCTGAGGAAGTCCTGGAGTCAGGGCTCACAGATCCGCCTTCCCTCCTTCCTTCCTTCCTTCTCCCCCTCCCCTCCCCTCTCTCTCCCCCCTCTGTGTGTGTGTTTTGGATCCCTTTCTGTACAAGCCCAACCCATGTGACAGCAGGGGGTGTGGAGGGCATAACAAAATGCG
>NW_018128243.1:181203-192515 GCF_001952655.1 Monopterus albus | reverse complement strand
CAACGCCGGAGAGTGGGGATGGAGAAGGGAGGAGAGGTGATGTGGAGGGCGGGGATGTGTCTATCAGTGAATCATAGCAGCTCACTAGAGAAGAAGAGGGCAAATCGGCAGCTGAAGTAATACACCTATGACAATGGTTACACAGCATCTATGTGGCTACTATTAGTACAGACAGAACTACCACTACTACTGCTACTGCCATACCTGCTTCTGGTACTGTTATATTGTGACTATAGCCCACATCCACCATTGGACTACTTAATTACCCCCATTAATAGCAGTGTGCCCCCATATAAAATCCAGTTAGTTTTTAAATGCTTTGCCATTAAACTGAATGGAGCATAATTTATTTGCTGCTTCTGAGGCTTTTGTAACCTTAAACCTGAGCTGGATGTGGTGCAGTAACCAAACTACTCATGGTAAGTTACTAATCTGTGCAGTGGAAGTATTACTCAAAAAAACTGTTACAAGTTAAATACAGAGGTGACCGAACATGCACCCTCTCTTCATCTCCTCTTGAGGGCACTGCAGCCTTGTACAATTCTGTGTCTGGCCTGGCAGGGTCCGCAGCGTTTTTTTGCCTGGGGACCGATTGTGAGATCTGAGGGCAACACAGGAAGATGCAGAATTATGGAGGAGTTTTCTTCTATGATCAAATGTCCATCTAAAATCTTAGCAGGCAAAACTGCTGTCAGAGTTGCACTGCATTTCTGGAACTCTGCTGCACTGTGATCTTATATTGGACGGAACGTGTTTGGAAAACTTACCTGTCAAGCTTTCCGCTCTCACATAGACCCAGAAGGTGGGAGGAGTACAGTTGTCAAGGTTATCTTCATTAATGTTAGAAACTGATGGCTACAGCTGTGTGTATGTGTGTGGGTGTGCATGTGCTTGTAAAGACAGGTATACAGTGTGAGGACCAATTTGAATACCATTGTTGTGAGGACACTTTGGCTGATCTTCACATCTGTTGATGGTTCAGACTTGGTTTTAGTGTTAAGATTAGAATTAGGTTTTGGTTAGGGGAACGGATGGGGTTCCGCATTTTGGTGTGATGCTTAAGAACAGGATAAGGGACTAGTTAATTCATTAAGCCAGTGAGTGTCCCCACAAAGATAGTTGTTCAGACATCTGTGCGTTTGTGATGTCCATGTGCTCTTCTTCTGTCTGGCATTTCTGATTTCTCCTGTGACTCACAGGAGGCTGACTCACCACTGCTCATTTTGCTCTGTGTGTTTGTGTGTGTGTGTGTGTTATTCACTCATTTTTTCTCATCATCCCCTCAATCTTTTGCTTTGTGTTAATCTTTTATTGTCTTCTCAGCTTTAATGATACCAGTGGGCCCATTACTCCCACCTTCTTTCCAGGGTAATAATGAAGTCCTTGGCCCTCCTTCAGTATGACTGGACACATTTCTGCCTGTGTAGGTTTTGACTTATGATGCTTCTATTAGTCTGAGATTTTATTCCACCCACTGGTGTGTGCATGAAGTTGCAATTAAAGAAGCACAAATTTCAAGAGAGAATACAAATGGAATATAATTTCATGTGATTTTGAGTGCTAAGTTTATAGAACTCAAAACCCCTTTATTTTCAACAACAATTTCTGAAAATGCCTGGGAAATTCATTTATTTGACAAGTGTTAGATGAAAAATTTGATCATAGTCTCATGTCTGAACACTACATGAACTACTTCCATTTAGCTCAGCTTAGCATAAAGTTTGGAAACAGGATGACACAGCTAGCTTTGCTCTGTCTGAGGGTAATGAAGTCCACCATCCAGCATCTGGAAAGCAAGATAATTACCACTTCTTTTTTTTAATTCAAAACAAATTGTAAAAACACATATCTTGATGACAGCTTTCTGTATACAATTTCAGTTTAGTATAAAGATGTTTTAAAATCTGTAAGAGTTTTTTTTTTTGGCACTTATGGGCATGGAAATCAACTATAAACACAGCATTGGATGTATAATTAAGTTTTAAGTTCATATGGTGGAATTCTTAGCAAAAATGTTTATTCACAGCTGATATGCAGCAACATCGTGTTTCTGGCCATCTCATGAATAGAAATTCAACATTCACTCTCTTTTAGCTCTGTCTTTGGTCTCTGCCAGCCACACTTTGTACTTCACATTGTCCACAGGCTAGCTGCTCATCTTGTCTGTCTGCTGGTTGGTGTTGGGTAGGGTACAATAAGTCTGAAGACAAAGCTGTTTAAAGTGGCATGAGTGAAACAGTAAAGATGCAAACTGGAAAACAAAAACAAAATGCTGAAAGATGCTAAAAAGCATGTGGAGCTGAGGGGTGATTCTGTCTAGGTTTAGTGAGCACTCTTATGTATACCTCAAATAGTTCAGTAATCCATTGTACATATAAAATTATTGATCACAGCCACTTTAATATCTGCTGAAAACAAAGGTCTTTTGCTCTTTTAACAGGATGAATAATAAGGGCTTTGCTTTAACAGAACAGGCAGTGTGTAGGTGTAATGATTAATAAGATGTTTTGCATCAGCCTACACAGCATGCTGTTATTTTCTGCTTTATTTGAATTAATTTCATTACTATTCACAGATTAATAAGCAATGGAAGGAGGAAATAGAACAGATGGAAGAGGCTGTGATGAGGTAGCAATTCAACTAAATTCAATTCAACTGATGGACAATGAAATGAGATAACCTTTGACCTTCACTTTTGTCAATCAGTACTGTAGCTCTCTGTTCCAAAGACGTCCACCAATCACCGAAGTCCTTTAAAAATACCCACAAGGCACCTGTGGAGTAGTCTGACTGAGGACAGTGTTTCCATGGCAACAACATCATTACCAGAATAGCTTTTTTCCCTCTATTTCTGTCACCCCCTCCGTCCTTTCATTCCACCTCCTGCTTTCCGTGTTTTCTCTTTTCTTTCTTTTTGTTCATTTATATTTCTCCTATTTTCCTGTTTCCCTGCCCTCTCCTTTGCTTGATTTTTCTATCATTTCATTGTCCCTTCTCATCCTCACTCCTAGTTCCCTCCCTTTATTCCAACCTTCTTCTTTTCTATGCCCTCCTCCTGCTCCTCTCTATGTGTTTTGCAGTCACATTGTGCTAAGAGTGAAGATATTTATAACTGCACCATGATTACTCTTCTCCTCTCTTTTCATTTTCTCTCCTTTCCTTACATTGTAAACAATAATGAATGCTGGTAAGACTTTTACCTTTCTTCTATTTTAGTAACTGAAAATGTTCATTCTGACAGTTACCTGTCATTATTAAACATATCATGAAATCAGTTTTGTCAAAACTCAAAGGCTTATTTCTGGACTGAGCTAATGTCCCACCATACTTCTGTGTTCCACATTGTTCCACAGTGTATTAGCATAAATTAGTAGCCACTTACCAGAACTGTCACTTTCTCATAATGATACAGTGGGATAAAATTTAAGTCTATCTAAGAGTTAAAAATACTAAATAATATAAGAAAAGTGAATAATTAAAATGAAAACCTGGCTTCCAATATGACCTTTCAACATCTTTTTGTCACTGTCTGTGGATATTCAGTGGGCTATTACAGATTGTTATGGAATATATTTATTAGCATCCAATAGGAAACACAAGTAGCACATTTTCACTGGTTCAGTAAGTGTAAGGTTACCACATTTAACATTTTCCTCTGCACTCTTTAATTAATGCAGTTACACCTGTCAAGCATTCCATTACAGCAGATTTACCATTTGAAATTCATGGTGATGAAAAGACAGCAGGGACCAGACTTTTTAGCCAACAATTATGGATTTTGTTGGCTGAAATGACAACGGTCACCAGCAGATTTTGCTAGCTAGAGTTAGACTGTGTATACTAACAAAAGTATTAAATGTCTGTGGCTAGATTTACTTTTTAATGTTTTGAGCTGATTCATTTTAAAAACAACCTAAATAACCAACATCAACCTAAATATTCACACAGTGTTTGGCAAATGTAACACTATCTAATGCAAGTTAGGCTGAAGCTGATAGAGAGTAAATGTCACCAAACCATATAAAAAAGATGACAGAGCATCTATTTTCCTCTAAACTCTGATAAATAAGCATCTTGGCTCACATGCAGTGGATGTGCAAGCAGGTATATGTACAGATGGGTAACAAATGAAAGGAATAACCAATATAAAGCGCTCTAGCTGGGCCACCAGAACAGATTCAGTGCACCTTGGCATTGACTCTCCAAGTCTCTGAACTCCACTGGAAGGATGAACAGCATTCTTCCAAAAAGATATTCCCTCATGTGATGGTGGAGACACTGTCTAACATGACGCTCCAACATCTTCCATAGGTGTTCAGCTGGGTTGAGATATTACATGATTCACATCATTTTAATTCTCATCAAACCATTCAGTGACTCCTTGCATCCTATGGATGGAGGCAATATCATTCTGGAAGAGACCACTCGTTTATTCAGGTTTTTCTTGTAATTTGTTACCCATGTGTATTTTTCTAAAGTAACTTTTACTCTGGTGTTGTTAAGGTGAAAAATGAACCCCACCCTTCAAACTTGTGAGATACCCAGTACTGCTCTTATTGCAGCCATATACACACTATTTCAGCATATGGAGAAATCCAAATGCTGACAGGCCTGCTGTGCCTGGTTACAATTACTAAGCTATGATTGGACAAGCTATTCTGGGACAGGGTTTACAGACAATTAAACAGTAGTGCTCTACACTACTCTGTTACTGGGACAAGTAATGAACTGATTACCAAGGATAAGCAAAATGGGCACCACAGGATCCCATAACTCCAGGAGACCTGAAAGCTCTACACTTCCTTTGTGTCATCTGGTTTGTGTTCAGTTCAAGCATAATGCACTTGCCAATATTATGGTGTGTCCTCTGGAGTATCTCACCTTTTAGCTCTGTCTTGAAGAGGGTTAGTGTGGTGACCACATAGCAAATCTGAGGCTAGGTATTATTCTAGCATGAAAAAATGTACAGAGAGAGGATAGAGGTGATGGCCATGTTGATTACAGAGACCTGCTAATTAATAGAATCACGCCAACACTGGGAATAAAACATTACAACATTATCACAATGTGTTATCTAAAACAAATTATTCAGGAGTAACTGCAAATCTTTACAGCATCTCTGATGTTAGCAATGTGTTTATTTCTGGTGCTGTAAATTATACTTTGTGCTCTTCTATTGTGAACATACAGTATAAAATCAGAAAGCCCTTTTCTCTCCTCTAGCTTCTTGATTGATGTTTTGAATGTGCACAACAGGCAGCACAGTGATGAAGCTAATGTGGCCTTTGAATGCATGTAAGGTCCCTAAGATTTGTACTGTGCTTGCATTGTTGACAATTTCTTTTTTTTTCATGAAACAATTTTAAAAACTGCTCATCACATTTTCACAAAGCCTCTGGTTTTGTCTTTAAACTGCATGGACAAAATGAAGGTCCTTCAATCTGATTTTGATATGGGGACCTTTTCCAGGACATAGCTATAAGATCAGTTAATAGAGCACATCCCTCCTTAAGGTCCTCATCTTGTCAGTTAATATTGAGCTTTACTGGGGCATATTTCCACATTGCAAACAAACTTGGCCTATAATTTATTAAAATACCAAAAACCAATTGTCACACAGAGTGTCTGGGGCTACAGAAACCCCATGTAATATAGCCCAAGCTTGCATTTCTCACACTTATTACAATTACATAAGAGTCACAGAGCTATAAGCATCTGTTTTCCTGAAAAATAAATAGCCTGTGATTTAAAAAAAAAAAAACTCAGAAGGCCATTTAATAACACTTACTGCTATTCTGAAGGTTTTTCCAGAATCCTCAAACATTCTTCTAACCACCTGCATGAAAATATTCCATCTGCAATATGAAAAAAAAAAAAATTCCCAAGGTGCTCAGCTACAAATTACATATCCCCATGTGCTATTTATACAACATAAGCCTAAAGTTTTAAATTCTGTTATCAGTTATTGATGTGTTTGTCCCACACCTTTATACAAAATAATTTAGCATCTAAGTCCTTTCTGGATACATGGAGAGGAAATGCAGTTACAGGTTAAAATCTTTTGAATCAACTAGAGTCATTTTTCATTCACATTTAGCTCTTGATAGTTCTGGAAATAGCAAATTGTTTGCTTAAGTCAAAGTAGAAATAACACAGTGTAATAAAAAAGCTCCGTTACAAATAAAAATCCTGCAGTCAGCATCAAGATATACTTGAAGTACAAAAAGTAAAAGTTTTCATTATGCTGAATGGCACATCTCACATGCATATCATATTATTGGACTATAATTACTGGCACATTATTGTTTTGATTGCATTTAATGATATGGCTGGTAAACCTGGATCTAATTTTAACTACCTTAAAAAGTATCATTTAAAGTACTTTACATAGCGCTCCGTAGCTTATTGTGAATTTACAAACAGGGGTCAACATGGTTTTATGATTATTTTGTATTATTAATCTGATTCTGAAAAGTAACTAAAGTTATGAAATAAATTTAGTGGAATAAAAAGTATAATAATCACCTCTAAAATGCAGTGAAATCAGAGTATGAAGTAAGAGAAAATGTAAACACTTAAGTAAAGCACATGCTACTTGTATAGAGCAGGTCTACTTGAGACCACTTTGTTTGCACTTCTGGCAGTTAAGTGTTGTAAAATTACCCTCTGGGTCTTTCAAAGATTTGACAGTGCTTATTCTGCATAAGCTCAGCTGCTCAGCTCTGTAATAGAAATATGATAATTTAATGATAACTGAGATTTTAGAGCATGGAATGTGTGATGGGCATTTAGCTTAAAATACTGCAAAATATAATGAATGGTTTGCAATTGTTTTCTGATGTTACATGTTACTGTTACACGCAGAGCACAGCAGCGGCACACAGTCTTAAAAGTCTTTCAGTTTGCAGCCCTCGCCTTCCATCTGTAGCTAAGCAGTAGTTAACTAGTGCAACTTAGCTCTGGTGTGTAGAGAGCTCCCTTATGGGTAGGAAATATTGGGAAGTCGGGTTTAACGGGCAAGAACACAAAGTAAGCCGTCTATCTATGTGGCTGTCCGCCTGTCTGTGTCTCCCCACTGGTTTTTAGTGAGTCTATTTTTAGCCCCAGCAGACTGGTCACGTGGCAGGAGGAGGACGTCAATAATGTTGTTGTTGGTTGTGGGAGAGAGAGAAAGAGGTAGACCGTAAATATGGAGGAAGTGAAGCGGTGAGACGGGTCCCGCTTGTTAAATTAAATGTTTTTAGGTGAAATAGAATCGTTGAAGAGCTCCACGGGTGACACACCGAGCCTCGGCGGAGACCAGAACCGGGAGGAAGCGAGCTCTGCGCTAATACCCGTTCAAGGAGGACTCGCCGACTTCTACGGAGGTTTAGGGGGAGAGAGAGAGAGAGGGGGGGGATTGTCTCTGTGTGTATGTGTGTGCATGATATACCTACCGACACGCACGTAAAGGCTCCTTCAAGAATGGTTGCAAAGTGAGGTGAGTGTTTGTCCTTGCTAAGCATTTGCCTACACTTCTGTTATAGTGTTAACACACTAAAGTAGCTAACTTAGAAACAGTTACTGTACTGCTGTAACGTTAGCTAGCTGAAGGACTCAACACGACACCTGACAGACAGTACAGCTTCTTAGTTAACATACCAAACAGGCAACACTTTACAGTTATTATCTGCTTTCACACAACAGCGACCTGTGTACAGGCACCTAACTGAAGAGGAGTTAACTCGGTAGCTAGCAGCTAGCTAGGGTACGGCTGACAGCCACAAGTAAACCAGCCATCAACTCTACTTGGATTGCTGACAGGACAGTACTTAACCCCCTGAACTGGTGGTTAGTGGATTGCTAGTGTCTATCCGTGAAGATCATCCACCCAGATAACCTAGGAACACAATAAGCTAATACTAATAGCGACTAAAAACCATAATGTATTGTCATATAAGCTTGAAATGTTGTTATAATCAATTGTAACGTAATTATTATCTTTCCAATGTACACTTTATGACATATAGGTACATTTCTACCACTTGGCACACCTTGAAACCGTCTTCCATTTTGCTTTGCTCTTGCTTTGTTGTGTCAATGAAGACAGCAACTTCTAGCTTTTGAGCCTGTGTCACCTGCTAGTTTAAAAATGCCTATATTTTGTGTACATTTTGCTATCAGACTGCACATAAGCAGCCATGTTGTCTGGCATATGACACTTACCGGGGTTGCCAGTTTCATTTAAGAATGAGTCAACATGACTGTCAAAAAGGCCCAAATGACAAAATTGAATTTGATTAACTTATTGTGATTGTAAGTTACAATATAACCCCAAAAAGTATGGTCACAGAGATGAATGCTTTTGCTTTAGCAGGTGAATCGAACTGTAACAGGGGATAGCTGAAAATTAATGTTTCATCTGTGATGTTCTCTGCATGGGCTATAATGCAGCCTAACAGAAATGGGCCCAAAAAGGTTGGTGCAATTTGTGGTTTGCAGTCCAACCACTTCAAGACCAAAGTTCTAAAAAGTCACTTTTATTAAACAATAGCAATTAGTTTGTTAGGAACAAATAACATCGGGCACCCAGCAGCTTCAAGCCACAGAACTCTGTTGTTGTTGAAAAAGTACTCAAAGCTGAGAAAAGTTAAAACTTTATTATAAGTTGACTTTATAAATAGATTTTATTGACACTGTTTGGTTTAGGGTGAAGTGTGTCCTAATTTGAAACACAGATTTGCATGTGACATATTCAACACACTTAACCACTGCTGTAAAAATGCTTAAAGTCCCCATGGCATGCTCATTTCCAGCCATTTAATGTTTAATCTTGGGTACCTTTAGTTTAACTTTGCACCCCTCTTAACTCCAAATAGTCAGTAATTATCTCAGAATGATAAAACCAGAGAGCCTCTTCCTAAAAACTAGAGGATACTTCATGAATGCCCACAACTCCTGCTGCCAGTGTTGTGTCCCAAATGGACAATACACTGAACCACAAGGGCATTAATTAATTTGAATCTGATTAACCAGCAACACATCACACTGGCCTCAAGCAGTCAAAACAAACAGGTACTGTGTTCCGGGGGAATCCAGCGTTGATGAGCTGATCATTCACTGCCACGGGGGATTCACTGGCTGGCTGATTGTAGGTTAGACCCAGTCAAGTAAAACAATGAGTCCCTGTACAGGAACATTCCTGGACATGCAGTAACCTCAGGTCCTGTATTTTTCTCCACATCCTCTGGTCACAGTGCAGCAGGAAGTAAAATATATCCACAAAATCACGTGCAGTCGAAAAATTCCACTTTTACAATGGCACCAGTGGATGTCAGGCAAGCTCACAAGAACATGCAACTGCCTGGAGATTATGACCATTCATGGGAATCCATAAACTATCAAGTAATATTTAATTTTGTTAGAAAAAAAGTCTTCTGAACGTGAGTTTGTGACACATGTATAAACTGAGTTGCTTCTGCATAGAAGTACTAGAACATATGTACACCTAATTCTTTTAGCTTTAGGTCACGTTTAAGATGATAATTCACCATTGTAACATTTTAGATAAGTCAAAAAAGCATGCCATGGGCTCTTTAAGATCAGGCCTTGGCACGCCACGGAACAGCTAGAGTGTGCTATACTGGACCAGCCAAAAAAGAGCTGTTATCTAATGCAGATTTTTTTATTGATTAGAAATATAAAATAGACTAGTACCTATACACTACCTATATACTTAGGCTACATCATTGGTGGTGAGTTATGTGCACAATTAAGGGCTGCAACTAGGGATGAAACTGTTACAGGGTTTTTTTTTTTAGAAAGTATTGATACATGGGCTGAAATAAATAGTTTGTGGTATTATATTAAAAACCACAAATAAAATTATCAGTACTATACACTTTTTGTAGATGAGGACAAGGAACCAGTAGCATTATGTTGTTTGCCTGCTGCATGCCCACTCTGTCAACTAGAAAATACCAAATGTATTATTTTTATTATCGTTATCATTCTTCTCTGTCTTTCTCACTCATTCACACACAGACGGAGTCTGAGTCATAAGAATATTGTCACAAATATGGGACGCATCAGTGACAGAATGTCATCCATGCATCCACTAGATCCGTGTCAGTTCTCTAAACTATAAGTTGCTGTTTTTTCACATGGTCTTACTGTGGCTCACTTGGACGTTATGCAGACTTTGTACTAGGGAGCTGGTAAAGGGTAAAGTTTGCTTAATGTCTGGGTCAAATGACTCAGACATTTGCTTTCTCACATATACTGTAGCTCTCCTGGGTAATGTCTAGAAAATTTCATGGTTTCAGTGCATGTCTAAAAGTGCTGCTAAAGTGCTGCACCCTTTCACTGTGAGTTTCTTCTCCATGTTCTACAAACAAGCCTGTTCAATCAGGTTTCCATCACCTCTCTTATGAAAGCCAAAATATGACCACACTTCAACCTTAGACCTCTTAGAAAAATCTCCAGAGCATTTTCATTGATACAAAACAAACACATGTTGTGTGCTGTTGCTGTGTCTGGCTGATTTTTGGTAACTTTGGCTGGTGCTGGACATTTGTTGACCCTTTAGCGGGGGAGTTTTTCAAATTGCGGTAATGAATTAGGGTTGTAATGATAAACAAATATGAAATGGTAATATTAACCGTCGGAAATTTTGCCATGGTTTACAGTGAACCAGTAACCGTTTCACGCTAGTCACACATTTTCAGTTATGCATTGGAAAAGAATTTAGCATGCTCATATAAAATCAAAACTTCAGTTCTCTTTGCATTCACCACTTTTATTCTCCTTACAGTAATTCTCCTTACAGTGGCTGTTATTTCTGACAAGCTGACACCATGCAGTACACGCTCTATTTTACAGCTCAAGATTAGTCAATTGTCTGGTTGTCCAGTGTTTTTAAAATACACAGTTTGATGGGGTGTAAAGTGCTGGTTTGCTTGTTGTGACCGAACTCGGTTCATATTTTTGTACATTAGTGTGGACATATTTGGATTTTTACTGAAGACTGTGATTTTTGCAGTTCTTTACAGCAGATTCAGAATATTATTCATGGCATACAAAAACATTCCTTTCTTCACACTTTCAAAAACATGATGTGGATTTATTCTGAAGTCAGATTTTATTCATGTACCTGAGTACTGAATATGGACCTGTTCTTACCATTACTGGCGGTGTTAACAATCCCAGACTCGGTCTGTGACCTTTTATTTTGTGCTATATATTTAGTAGTCTGGCAGTACAGTACAGGTGCTCTCACCAAGTGCCTTTCCATATACTGGTGTTACTGCATATTTTCAGTTTCTGTATATATA
>NW_018128243.1:169379-181024 GCF_001952655.1 Monopterus albus | reverse complement strand
GGGACCACTTGTGCCTTCACCTTCCACATCTTTTCTAGCTCTTCTTTCAACCCTTGGTATTTCTCAAGCTTCTCGTGTTCCTTCTTCCTGATGTTGCTATCGCTTGGGATTGCTACATCTATCACTACGGCCTTCTTCTTCTGTTTGTTCACCACTACTATGTCCGGTTGGTTGGCCATTACCAGTTTGTCAGTTTGTATCTTGAAGTCCCACGTGATCTTAGCTTGGTCATTCTCAACCACCTTTGGAGGTGTATCCCATTTTGACTTTTGCAATTTCCAGCCTGTACATGGCACAGATGTTTCTGTACACTATGCCAGCCACTTGGTTATGGCGTTCCATGTATGCCCTGCCTGCTAGCATCTTGCTGTTATGTGCTGGATTGTCTCAGGGGCATCTTTGCACAGCCTGCACCTGGGGTCCTGTCTGGTAGGGTAGACCCCTGTCTCTATTGATCTTGTACTTAGAGCCTGTTCTTGTGCTGCCAGGATTGGTGCCTCTGTGCTGTCTTTCAGTCCAGCTTTGTCCAGCCACTTGTCCAGGATTATATATATATAGTGAAAATGGCAGACATCTGAAAAAATCAGATTATCACAAAAAGGTTTTACATTTGACTGGGTAGGTGACATTTAATTGATTTAATTGCTGATTCTTCTGGTTAAAAATACTCCAATGAATCATAGCAAACCAGTCTGTCAGGATTTGCCATTTTGTTAGGCACAAACCTTCACATGCAACTAAAGAGAGAAGAATAAAAAGAAAGAAAAGAATGCCACAGACTTTTACCTCCAGCATCCACATCTATGTGAGGTCTTTAGTGTCATTACTTTGGAAATAGTAGTTAAACAACAAATCTTGACACAGTCTATTTGGTAGCTTTTTAAGAGCTTTTCAACCACATCATAGGAATTTGATTTATTTACAGATAATATTCATCATCCATCTGTACCATAAATGCCATGAAACAAACTCTTGCACTGTAACAAATAAGGGACAAAATAAGTCTTAAATAGTCTTTGCCAATTAACAGTCCTTCATTCCTTTTTTGTGTTGACAGTGTTTTGGGACAATATTACCTTGCTGAGCACATAAGAGGGATACGTACTGGTATTCCAATGTAGGTTGACAGTAATCCTATGGCAATACATGCGACTGCCAGGGCAAAGATACCCATTTGATTTGGCTCGAGCTGTGTCTACACCGCAAGCATAGTGTGTGCAGCACATAACATCTGGCGTGCAGCTTGCACTTGTGTCTACACCAGGCGCGTGTTCATTCACGCATTGGAAGCGCTTGGTGTATAAAAAGCACACAAAGGAGGCTACAAAAACACATTTGAAAAAAGAAAAGTAAGATCCAAATCTATGACAAATAGTAGACAATGAGGGAATTATTGCCTACACTGTACAATGTATTCAACCTGTGGTAACTACACACACACATTAAAAAGAACTGCATGTTCAGTAGGACTGATGTAAGAGGCTAACAGGCCATGTGTTTTAACTGTGTTTACTGGAGGTATTTTTCTATTTTGTTGGAGTTCTGGTGGGAACTAGTTAGTTTTTGTTGTTTTACTGGATTCTCTTGAGTGTTTTACAAGCTTAGCTCCGAAAAAAATAGACTTCAAGCTAAAAATACACTTCAGGTCGGAGCTACACACATATAGAGGTGTATTAGTTGCTGTCTGTCTCATCCACGTATCAAAAGCGTGGCTGCAGCACTTGCGGTATAGACACGATTTTTTGATTGGTATTGTTTATACAGCTAAAATGGTGGTTGCTGGTGCTGTGTTGGCTCAGTGTCCAACCAGTTAACATACTTACATCACTCATGGTTCCTGTTGTGCCTGGAGAGTACTTACCCTGAAGGAGGACCTAAAAACGTCCCTGAAAACAGTCTTCTAAGAATCAGAATCAGCTTTATTGGCCAGGTGCATCGGACACAAGGAATTTGACTCTGGTACAGCGGCTCTCAATGTGCATGTACATATCCCCATGCAAGGCAATAGCAAGGGGCAAGTAAACAGTATACCAACATAAGGCTGTGTTAGTATAACAAAATAAACAGTGTAAACAAGCAATAAACAATGCAAAATAAACAAGCAGGCTATAAACTATGCAGACAGTCAAAAGTGTTCATTACGAAGTGAGATAAAAATAGAATAAAAATAGAGTATTTAAAAATAGAGACCTGTGTGGATCTGTATAATCTGTACAGTGTATATTTACTGGTATTGTACTGAGGGTTATTGTCCAGTCATGCTGTCCTGGGTTAACTGTTAATCAGAGTGACGACTAGGGGGAAGAAGCTGGCCTTGTGCCTGGTGACCTGTAACGCCATCCAGAGAGGAGGAGTTCAAACTATGATTGTCCTTAGTTCCTGCTGCATGGACACACAGAAAAGGACTACTTTGTCCAAGTAGCTTAAGTGAAGAACCAGTTTTCAAAATTATTATAAGTGAATTTCTATTAATTGATTTTCTGCTATCCAGGTTTGCGCCTGGGCTGACCCGGTACCTTTCTGTGTGGAGTTTTCAGGTTCTCCCCCTGCCTGTGTGGATTTTCTCCAGGTTCTCCGAATTCCTCTCACAGCCCAAAGACATGCAGCTTAGGTTGAATGGTGACTCAAAATTGCCCGTAGGAGTGGGTGTGGGTGTGTATGGTTGTTTGTCTCTAAGTGTCAGCCCTGTGATAGGCTGGCGACTGGTCCAGGGTGTACCCTGCTCCGCGCCCCGCAACCCTATTCAGGAATAAGCGGCACAGATAATGGATGGATGGATGGGTGGATGACTTTCTGCTGACTAATCATTGCGGACATGACTATAAACAAATACTGTAAGAGACCAGGTATGACTCTACATCCCGTTCTCGCTGTCTTTTAACGGTACTTGATGTTTGTTTAGGGAAGAGGTGCTCAGGTGAGCCGTTACCATGGCAGCCAGCCTCCTGGTTGCCAGGCAGCACTTCCTGCTCCTCGCCACAATGGGAGGGCCCAGGTATTTTAGGAAATGATGGTGTGAAGAGGAGGAGGAGGTGGCTGCGGCAGAGAGAGAGAGAGAGAGAGAGAGAGATTTTTTTTCTAGATGCTTTGGCAACATTGAGCCACATGACTCAAGCTTGTTCTTTTCTGTACTGGAGTATGTTTTCTCCTACTTTCTGTCTCTCTTTGGGCGTGTTTGTGTGCATGCCATTAGGTTAATAGAGTAGCTGGCCAGCAGGTTAGTCTGTCACAGCTAGTTGGTTCCATAACCTAAGTACACACACTGAGAGACAAACACAATATGCACACACCCACAATGTTTCATCCCATTATTGGGGCCCTGACACTGTTACCATGGCATCTAGCCCAGTTTCTGTAGTGACACAGACTTCCTGTGACTTCTTTGGAAAGTTAGTGGAGTTGGAATAGAGCCATAAAGGCAGCTTTAAGGACACAGAGCCAGGCTAATAACAGTTTTAAATGTTTCAGTTGTTTTCTCTTTTTTGATCCATTATATCCATTAGCTGGAGCCAATCCCAGCTACCAAAGGCGGAGAGGCCCTGGACAGGTCACTGGTCTATCACAGGCCTGACACAAGGAGATTCACACTCATATTCACAGTAGCCAGTTTACCTGTCCTTCATGTCTTTGGACTGTGGGAGGAAGCCACAGTAAGAAACCCATGTAAGCACAGGGAGAAAAAGCAACCTCCACACAGAAAGGCCCTGGTCATTTGTTTGATATTATTTAGTTTTCTGTGTTAAATTTTTAGATAGTGAATCTGTCCTGAACACAGTTTTCTAAAGGCCAAGGTGACATTTTCAGATTGTTTGTTTTGTTTGATCAGTGGTGCAAAACCCAAAGTTAGGTGGCAGTGATATTACTCAGAAAAGCAGGAAATCCTCACAATCTAGAAGTGGGAACCAAAGACTCAAATACTAATTTGGTTATCAAAAAAGCTGCCAGCTTGCCAAACAATTACAGTATTAACTTTTCAGCTCTAAACCAAACTGTCCTTCTGTTTCTCTTATTAAAGTAAAGGGTTTTGAGGCCTGCTCAAACGGGAGACCTCTAAAAGCCTTATGAGAAAGTGAGCAGCAGAATTAGTTAATAACACTGAGATCAAATTTTCAGTAGATATATATACATATAGCTGAAATGATGACAAAAAAATTCCAACAATTTTCACAACTGATTGCTATTTTAAGTAGGTTTTCAAGCAACATTTTTAATTTCTCAACTGTTCTCAATATGTATGTCTCTTTATTGTAATAATAAACTACATATCTTCTGGTCTGGACTGCTGGTCAAACGCTTTTGGACTTTTTCTGAAAAATGTTCACTCTTTTGATTTTTTGTTTTATAGAGCAAAAAAAAGCAATTGTGGTGATCACGGAATCCTTAGTGAAAATTATATTACAGACTAGAGTTAGACCAATAAATCTAGCTTTAGTCTGTAGGAGAGCCTACTGTAACTTTTGGATGCTAAATAAGTTACAGGGGCTTGTATAATATGTTTCTCTCTTTGTGTCATTTTGTTGCATTTGTTGCTGCTAACCTTTATTACCTCTGCAAAGGCGGAGGTTTTTGATTTGATTTGATTTATTCTTTCAAGCATATAAAACAGTTGATATAACAACATACATTTTTACACACAATCCAATATCAATTTGCTTATACCTAGTACATGCTTGAATGGAGTAGGAAGAAGTCAGACTTATCCAGTCCTACCCCATGACATCATCTTACCATCATTGGTTTGCAAGCAGTATCTCTACATAAATAATTCTCTTCTACACCACACAAGTAATATACTAAAGAATTATTACAAAGTGTTAACATTCATACCCCACACCCACAATGTTCCATCTAATTAATCATTGAGCCTGTTCTTGCATATATCTTGATTGACACATACCTTTATATTTATGTTTAAACTCGTCAATTCTATTACTATTTTTTATGTCCACACTTAAATTATTCCATAGTTTTACCCCACTTATGGAAATACAAAATCTTTTTTTGGTTGTACGTATAGCATGAATTTTTAAATTTAACTGACCCCTTAAATTGTATCCCCCTTCCCTTTCATTAAATAGTTTTTGAATTCCACCAGGTAATAAATTGTTCCTGGCTTTATACATAAACACTGCAGTCTTATATCCCACTAAATCGAAAAATTTTAACAATTTAGACTGTATGAAAGTTACATTGGTGTGATCCCTGTACCCCATCTTATGCACATTTCTTATCGCTCTTTTTTGTAATATATACAGTGGTTGAAGTGAGTTTTTGTATGTATTTCCCCAGGTACTGTTTTTGCTGGCATTTGTTATTTGGTTTGTTTAAAGCATGGCCCACGGACCAATCCATTAGATTTTGGTGCTGATCTGGATCAGGATTTTTCACCGATGTGATATAGGGTCGGGTTCAGTATTTTTATTTTTAACTCCATACATAAAACCTACAGTGCTTGGACACAGATTAAAATGTGCCTGGATATGGTGATCCAGAATGTTCACATTTATACTGAGAGACTGCTTGCAGCTAGGGTCAAATTCTGTCTGGAACCCTGCTGATTCAGTGGAGATTCAGTGAGTTTGATGTATCTTGAAAAATTACTGAGCTAGTTCCTGATGAAAACCACCACTAGTGAAATATTGTTTTTCTTGAATACCTTTCAAAATAATAAGTATATCAATGTAATTCCAAATGCTAGGAGTAGAAATTATATTATGAGGGTGAAACTATCATGGGAATATTTCTTTTAGGCGGAATGATATTATGGGAAAAGTGTTAAAATAGTGATGAACAGTGTAATCATTCTGAAATGGTTGCATGGAGTTAATTTACTGCCCATGTGATCTTTTAAGCATATAATGTGAAATTTTTGTTGAGCTCATTGTTACAATGTGTTGGACTTTGTTTTATTTAGAGGTGTTTTTAATGTTGAACCCATTACATACATGGGTGGGACAGAAACACAGCCACAGCTTCAAAAAGAATAGAAAAACATATTCCTTTAACTCTCATCACATTACAGCTACCTAGTTTGAGCACCAGTAGGTGGCACCAGAGGACCAAGGAGCCACATTAACTGAGGCTGCAGGTGGCTTCCTTAATATGATGCAAATCCTGTTCAAACACAATGTTGGCTCAGGACACAACATATGGAAAAACCATTCAGAAATATAGACCAATTAAGAAAACAACATTAAATAGCTAAACACATTATAATACCTTTGACCAGTAGTAGGCACATAACACACTGTGAGCCCAATCTGGCACTTGAACAGAAAAATATGGCCTCCCATATGTGGTTTATCATCATACTTCTGCGTGATTTTCACAAAATAGATGTTGATAACTGTACAAAAAAGATTTAGTAAAATCAATCAGTGATTTGTATCTTAAAAACAGATCTGACAGATTAATAATGCGTATCTTCGTCTTCACGTGTATTTTGATTATATCGAATGATGTTTAGAATTACTTTATTTTGTAAGGGCCAGGTCCGGCATCTGAGTCTGGCCAGCCGATTTACAGCTGACTAATGTAGTGGCTGCTTTACATGAGATTTGTAGCCTGTCTAAATATTCATGTAAAATATATCAGTAATATGGAGGTTGGAGCATAAATGCTGTAGCACAGGCAGCATTTTAATGGGCTACTCTGTTACAGAAGAACGCAATTAAAACAAGTGGAGTACAATCTGAATAGATGGGTTTGATGACATTTTATTAAATCAGGATCAAATTGAACAGGTTGTGATTTCCTGCGCCGTCTATGAAGACTGCTGGGAATGGTTTGTCTTGACTGAAGCTTTTTGTCAGTGCCCCCCTAAAACACAACTTAATGCATCAAGATAAACAGCGGGCTCTGAAATAACAGGAGTGCTGTGATGGAAGCAAAGCTGTCAGGATTGAGGTTAGAAAGATTTATTCAAAAAGCAAAGCAAACTGTTAAGTACAAGATAAGTTTAGACAGGGAAGGTAAAGAAAAGTGGTGATGATTACGATTCCATCTTATTGTTTGATGGAAAATACTGAGAAGCATTCATGAAAAGAACCAAGAAGCTCATGTTCTTGATATTTACTAGTTTTTTTTTCTCTTTAGGCACTTGTCAGTAAAGGCGTACAAGTCTGGACAGGTGTGAAATTTTTTTGTGCTTCCAAAGGCGACATAAAAGTTTGTGAACTAAATTGTGGAGAAAAAAATATGAGGCCCATTATCTAAGTAAAAATCACAATATTGTAGTGTAAAAATACACCAATACAAGTAAAAGTCTGGCATTTAAAAGTTGAATAAAGTAAAAGTATGTACTTATTATGCAGGCAGAACAGCTGCTCTCAATGTTTGATAGACTATTAAATTGTTATTCCTGATGCATGGAAGTACTGTGTCAGAGTAACTTTAGCTGTCACATAATTGCAGTGGAATAACAGGTGAACAATATGGCTATAAAATATTGTGGAGTTGAAGTGTTAAGTGGCAAAAAATAGGAATACCAATCTAATATACCACAGAAGTATACTTAAATACAGAGTGTGAATCAGTGTACTTAGTCCAGTTCCACCACTGGGAATGAGGCCACTATTAAACTCTGCCAGGACAGAATGGAAATTTTTTTTTATTGTTATAAAGTTGCATATTATGACACAAAACTGCAGTAGTTAATGTTACAATACAAGTGAGGACTTAGTTTTCTGTCACATAACTCACTTTGGAAATATTCACATACCCTAAATATCACATAATGATGTTTTTTTTTTTTTTCTTTTGAGGCTATATCAACTAAATGTGAAAAACTGAATCTTTTCTTTTGCAGGAAAGCCGACATTGAGAGTAAAGTCTAATCCACCTGTCTGTCCGTCGCCTGTCCTCCCAACACATGGCCGACACAGAGGACCCACTTTAACACCCACATAAAACCAGCGGAAGGATTGAGGAGATAAATCCAGATTCAGCCTTCATGAATTCATCACACACACCAGGTACGTCTCTCTATCTGTAATGGCTGCTGTGGGGAATACTGGTTTAACAGGTGTGAGAGAGGAGCGCTTATGGTTTATATTGGTGTTTCAAATGCAACAGTGTGTTGACATTAGTGGTGCTTGTACAGTATGCGTCATCTGTAGTTAGTAGTCGGTAGTCTTTATGTTTGCATCTGTTTAATCTAGGCATACTGGCATCTGATAAACAGTACTAACACAGGAAACTGCTCTTTTACATTATCTCTCTTTTTACTGTAGTAAAGGTTTGCCTTCCTAATTTGAGCAACACAAACTTCAGCCTTTTTTCTCAGGGTTGGATTACTCTGTTGTGTGGTGTGTTGTTGCATTTGTCTGTTCAGTTAATTACATAGAGGAAGGTTTACCGCACCAGCAGCCCAGTTTACTGACCAGTGCTAAACAGTGTAAAGGGGACCAAAATACCTGATGCTTTGTAGCACCACTGTCCACCTGAAGCATGGCTCACCAAAGCTGAGGTCAGTAGCAGACTCCATCATCACGCTCCATACCATACTGCATGTTGCTTGCCCTTCAGTGACACATGGACACCTCTGTGTGTGTGTGTGTAGACAGTCAATGGATGACAGATTAATGAAAGACACCTTTATGATCATCTCGCGTATTTTTTTGACAACTTTCTCAGATTGAGTGACTGGTTGACTGACTGTAATTTCGGTTGTTATGGATACAGATATAGAACATAATGCGTGCACACAGGTGCACAGACAGCAGTGTGACTCCAGGGGTTGATGTGCCTCAAATAGAAACGCAGAGATGAGTCATCGCCTGAGCTACTGCAGTACAAACACGCACGCACATACACACACACGCACACACACCTTTGGCAGATGTGTTCAGTATGTGAGAGCACTGAGATGTCAGACATGTTGCCTGGCCAGTGCCATCTCTTTCTCTTGCTGTCACGCAATTTGAAAGGATAATGTAAGAATAACAAACCAATTCCTTAATAAATAATCATAGCACTGGATAATAGAATAGCAATGCAGCAGCTCAAGTCAATCTAAAACAATGCAGGCTATTACAAATTAGCTTTCAATATTGACATTTTCTCCTCTTTCTGTGTATTTAGTCTCTGTGTTTGTGAGTCATACTGAGGCAGCATTAAATTTGCTTGAGGACACAGAGCTGTTTACGCAGGAGGTGAGGATAATGAGGTGATGAAGACAAGGTGGGATGAAAGTGATGATGAAATGATTCAGTCAAATATTATTATTCCTGGAAAGGAAAGTGTCCCAGCAGCAGCGACAATCAGCCCAGAGATAAAAAGCTGACAAATACACAGAAATAGTCCACAGCTCATCTACTGTTCAGGACCTTTTAAAGCATTAGCATGGTTTACATAAAGCCAGATGCATTCTGATCCTTTGTTGTTTGTAATTTATCCACTGTGTGTGCGCTAGCAGTCAGATTCATCTCATTACGCTCTGTTAAAACACTGGAACATGCACCTTAAAGTGCAGCTACACTTAGGACTGAGCTGCTGAATGGAACAAACAAATCCTATAAATAGCAGCCAGCAGTTTGAATAAATAATATCCAGACTGACAGCAGAGTCAGCAGTGCAGCATTTGGTTTTAAACTGACCTTTCTGTGAATCTCTATAGCATTTCCCAGGTGCACTATGGTTGGAAAATGTTGCTGGTGGATGAAAACTGTATCTGAAGTATAGACATAGGCTGTACGCTAAGGGTTATATGTGTCAGACGATATCATGGGTAGATACAGGGTTTATATTTTAAACAAAATTTGCAAAGGAAAAGATGAATTGATACAGGTTTCCATTTCCATCCTCTGGAGTGATATACATTTTTTTTTCATCTAATTCTCAACAAGCAAACAAATAAACAAGCATATTTCCCCAAAATCTCAACTTTGTGTTAGCAATTTTTAAATATTTTTATTTTTACTTCTTGTTTGTATTCAGTTTGCATTACTTTAGTTCCCAACCAAGTGTAATATCTAATTTGAATACTTCTGTAGTGTCTTGATAGCTCAACAAAGATCAAGATCTGCTCTGTTTCTTCCACAGTAACTCAATGTAAATCTATCTTGTCGGTTTTGTAGGATTTTGCGCTTGTGGAAAGTATTTATTGTTGACCATAACCGATGCCGTGTATATAAAGCCTGCGTGTTAGGGTTGTATGATATGGTAGGATCTACTGTGACACAATATACTGTTTGGTTAAGAAACCTTTTGTAGGTAAATAAGTCCAGTTCCTTGAACGTAAATAAATAGCTTCTTAGGTAAATTTCCAGCTGGTTACAGAGCCTTTACACTTAGTGGTGTGCCAGTGGAGTTGTCTAACACTTGAAAGGTGATTATTACTTTCAGAGCTGACATTCAGTCATGTTCCAAGAGCTGAATAAATACATGCTTGATCAGATTAGCATTCTTATTTAATATTTTCTGATATTTTTCTAAATGAAATAACAGTTTAGTCTGTACTGTATTTGGGCAGAGTTGCAGTTCCTTGAGATATTGTAGGACATTTATGAGGTCTGACTTGTTGTGTTGCCTGAACAAGAACTAGACTGATAAGTTGGTCAGGCTGATTTATTACCGGTATTAGCTTGTTGCAGAAATATCAATATCAGTGTATATGCCAGCCAGTAAGCAATGAGAAATTGCAGTATAGATATGCCAAACTATGTTGAAGTAATTTTGAAATAGCATCAACATTACATAGTTTGTCCACCAGAGATTACTGACAACTAGATTTTTCAACAAGATGAACAAGACTAGCAACTGTGTGAGGCTGTACAGAGTGCAGGAGTGTTGTGAGCTAACATGCTCACACTGACATTAGCACGCTGATGTTTAACAGATATAATATTTACCATGTTCACAATCAGAGTCAGAAGGATTTATCTGCTGAGGAACAGAAATATCTGTGCAAAATGTCTTGGCAAACCACACAGTAGTTGTTGATCTACTTCAGTCCTGACTGGTGTGATGGATAGACTGACTGACTGACTGACCGACCAAAAAACTGACATTGCCATCCCTAGAGCCACACTGGTGTAAGTAATAAAAAGTGGCCACACATTGTATCTTATACATAGCACACACACAGGACGAGGCAGCAGAATGAGCAGTCACAGCTACCATGGTTAAAAAGTAAATGAGCTTCACCTACACAAGCTGCATGGCAAAAGCAGAGGAAGAAGAGGTCACAGTCCCACCCACACTCTTTGACTGACAGGTGGGCTCTGGGAAATGCAGTGCAAAAACATGGCAGCACTGAAAACCCCCACCCTCTCTCGCTTCACCTCCTTCATCCAACCCCAGAGCTGTAGGCTTACTGCTGTTTCTCTCTCTGTCTATTTTTATCTGTAGCTCCTCCTCTTCCCTGGCAGGCTATTTTCAGCTGTAGTCCCTCCATCAACCCTCCCATCTCCTCTGTTTATAAACTCTTCTCATCTCTCATGATCTGCCTATCCTTTAATGCTCCAAAAATCGGCCGATGCCACAACAGAAACATGTAGTAAAAAAAAAAAGGAATGAATGAAGGTGAATGGACAGATGGATTTAGTGGAGTGTGCTTGTTCTTTCCTTTTCTATCTTCTTGCTGATTCTGTGATGCCAACACAAAACACCAGGAGCTGCTGTTGACTCAAACTTCATTTCAATCT
>NW_018128243.1:128927-169317 GCF_001952655.1 Monopterus albus | reverse complement strand
CTGCGCACACACAAACATGCCAATGACTTAGTGAATATTAGCCATCTGAGCAGCAGCTGTTTTTGGTCTCCTGTGTTTTTAAGCGAGGAATAAGAGCTGCTCATATTTTTGGGAGGATTCTAACTCGCTGCTCATCTTCTCCAGCCCAGCCTGCCTCTCCTCACATTTCCTCATTTTTTTGTTATACAGCTCTCTCCCTCTCTCTTCTTGCTTCCATTTCCCTCTCTCTGTCGTTCTCTCAGCACTTGGTTCTAATTTTGGAAGCATGGAACCTCGGGGAGCGCTCTCCCAAAGCTATTTACGTCCTTGCCTCTCCTCCTCTTCTTCCTCCTCCTCCTCCTCCTCCTCCTCCTCCTCCTCCTCCTCCTCTTCTCTCCCTTTCGTCGTCCAGGAGGAGAACAGCAAAAGGATCCTTTGATGCATCAGAGCAGAGGAATTCGGCTTCTCTTCATCTCTGTATTTTTGTTGTGTTGTTAGCTGTGAGAATCAGTAAAGGGGCTGCAGCAGCTTCGCTCTCGAACTGATTCCTTCCATCACTTCTCAGCTTATGGAAATGTACAGTTTTGCTGGCAAGCAACCAGATTTCTTTGGTTTCTTTGTGGTCTTGGTTTTGCATGGTTGGCGGTTTGGTGGCAAAGACTCTAAGACGCTTTAGTACACCAGAGGAGACAAACTTTGTTCTTCCATCTACATGACTGGTACATCCCAAAAAATACCAGCCACTGTCATTATCTCAGGAACCAGTGGAGTGTTCTGCATGGATCAGGACTCCAGGTGTTGTAGACTGACCAGAAAAGCATATTTCAGGTCATTTTCCAGCCTGGTGCTCTTTGGATAACCTGTATTTCCTAAATTTGACCTTCTGATTTTGAAGAGTGGCAGAAGTGGAGTATTTCTATAAATGCAAAAACATTAGAAAAGAAGATTTTGTCCTAAGTGTAAGTGACTGGTCATTACATCACAAACGGAACAGCCAGAAGCTCCAAGTCAAACTGCAAACCGGAGCCTGACTAGGCTGTCTTTGCTGGATTATGCAATAAAGGCACAGAGGAGTTCTTTCTTGAATTTTTTGATGGAATTCACGGTAATTTTTTCAGTGAGTTTAAAGATTGTTTTACAATAAAAACACGGAAAACAATTGGTAATTTGGAAGTTTTCAGTGTAACCTGTTACTAGTTTTTGAAAGCACATTTCAGTGTTTGTTTCCCCCTGCACTTGACAACTTGAATGCTAAACTAAGCCATGCTGGTATTTCGGAAAGGGAACTGACTGGTGCTTTCATGACAAAATAGAACACTTCCTCTTGTCTTGGCATGCTGTTGCACCCCACGGTGTCAGGATTGTGCACCATGTTACAGACCATCTATGAGACTGAGTCCTGTTTTTCCTCTGCCAGCACAGACAGCCACCACCAGCCTCTGGAGCTCCTGAGTGGCAACAGGGGCTCCAGTGCTGCCATGCCCACCACTGGTGAGTCATAGCAGGGAAAGGGGAGGTGGGCTGTGTGGTATTTATAAGGTCTGCTAATAACTTTGCATTTTTGTGGGAAGGTTTTTGCTGCAGGTTTTTTTTTTAATTATCTTTTGGTGTATCACAAAAGCTGTTAGTGGTCATGATTATGTTAAGTTCCAGTGAATGGTTATAGGTTCCAAAGGAAGAATGTATGTGTGGGAGCTCAGGGGTGGTGTTGATAGAACAGGATAGAAGGATGGACAGGAGGTTTAGGTCAGAGGTTTTCAAACTGTACGCCTCCCAAGAGGGGTTGATGCACAGATTCTTTGAGTTAGAAGGAGCAGGTGCATGCCGGTGTTTTAAAAACAACAGGAAGGTAGTGATTAGTTTCTTCTAGACAGAGGTTCGGCTATGTTGGCGTTACGCTGGCCCTTTTCTGTTGCAGCTTTACACTGAACTAAAAAAAGCCAGCATAATACCACCCCTGTTCTTCTTACACAGATATCAGTGTGCCAGTATTAGAGGTGTGACATTTAATGTGATGTCTGTTGTGACATATAACCATGCATGCAAAACATACTCATACATATATGAGAAGTAGAAACCCTGCCAATAACATTTTTGCTTTCAAATGGCAGATGACCAGAGCAGGTATATGCTTTGCTTGTCCTGCACATTTACGACATGATTCAGACTCAAAGTTCTTGTGCACAGTGGGCAACATGTTCATGATTATGGCTATAGGTTATGTTTCTTGCAAGCAAGAAACCCCGGTGGTGCGGTACAGAAACAGCACTTCATCAAAACTTTACACTCTTCCACCCACAACCCCCAAGCTGCCTCACTCCTTTTACACACACGCTGAGGAGAAATGGTTATGCTAGTTTTACTAGCTTACCTCTCGTGGATGAATAAATACAGCATCCCATGCTAGGCTTTTACACAGATCAGTGTGGCAGAAGATTGGCGCAATAATCCCACCTTAAATGGGCAGTATAAAAGGGCTTATTTTAGTTTGTCCTGCTGATTTGGCCTGTTTTTGCTTATCAACATGGTTAGCAATTGCAGCAGTAGAGGCAACTAAGGTTGGAGATAACTACCTAAGCTATTATATCATTATTGCAGATGTTCATCACAAATAAATGTCCAAATATTTGCTTACAAATCACAGTAAATGAGATGCTCCATAATTTGACTGAGAATCATCATTTTTGGTTTTCTTAAGTATCAAAGTCATTCAGTGATAGTTGTTTATGCATCCATGGGTACAGTGCAAACATGACTTGCTAATAGCTAATTGGACATACATTTAATGGTGCTAATTTTCCAAAATCTTAACAAATATAGGTTGAAATAACAGGGCTGAAGTTGTAGCCCATTACTAATTGATTCCATGGTATCACTTTACTTTCTGATTTCCTCAGTTTTAAAGCAAAGTAGGTCCATGAAACCTGCTGTCTTCACTTCACTTTTTTCATGAGAAAAGGGCAAACATGCTTCAAGGTGCCTCACAGGTGTTTCTGACATATCACGTTCACAAGAAGGGGATTAATGCAAGGTCACAGTGATCTTAACCTTTGACCACCAAAATTTAACCAGTTCATCCTTGAGTCCATGTGGACACTTGTGCTAAATTTGAATAAATTCCCCAAGGTGTTCCTGACATATCGCGTTCACAGGAATGGGGTGTTCAGGCAGGCAGCCAAAAAACATGAACCCAGCTGTGGCTATTGCCGACACAGAGTGCAGTATTTGTAGTTATCCAAATGTAAACAGGTGCAACAGGTAGCCTAATAGAAGCAGATAAACTATCTGTTACATCAGTCCCACTGAATATGCAGTTCATTTTAAAGTGTGTGTAATTTTTATTTGGTGTTTTACCATGAGTCAGATACAGTGTACATATGTACGCATTTCAAGTGTAGCTAGTATTTCCCTCCTTGTGTACTATTTGACCATAGTTTTCCCTTCCCCCAGGTGTTTCTATAGGCTCCTCTGGGCGCTTTTTGTACACCAAATGCTTCCAATGCACGACTGAACGCGCCCGGTATAGTCATGAGCATGACACTCACACGATGTGCATGACAGATGCTGTGTGCTGCACATGCAACATTTTCTGACTGTGCCAGTGTGTGTTACATGAACCATCATGTGTGTAAATATGACTGGCACAGAATTGGATATCTCAGAGTGATCGGCCGGGCACCGATCGTGGCAGATCAAGCTAAAAACCTGCCAATTCTGATTTCCAGCTGCTCGATCGGCGCATGATCTAATTAATATTATCATAGCCGGTAGTCTATATATCCCACACCCTACTCTGGAGCTTTACAATCCTTGGCCATTAAGTGTCATGTTCGACCAACTCCCATTTATGCTTGGCGCCTAGTGTGTGAGCAGAGAAAATCGTTGTTTTCAGTATGATACATGGCTGCTCAATACCAATAATTCCTATTATTTAGGTATAGTAAAGTCTGTGGAACAAAGTGGCTGCCAAAGTGAGGTGAACAGAGCGTGGTTTGATGCAAGAATGTTGGTTAGTTAGTTGGTACAAGCAGGACGCACACTAGCTCTGATCTTCGTTGCACAGATATAGTATTGGCTCACTGGGGAACCCAGGTCAGTGTGTGTGTGTGTTCAGACTTCACAAGCTCACAGAGACTTGAGTATAACAATTGTATATTGGTGTTATAGTGGTGATGCATCCTCTGCTGTAGCTTGTGATTTCTTTCATCAACCTTTAGTTTGCTTTTTTACACAATATTGATCAAACTGGTCATGTGCTGTGTATGACACTGATGTGTGTTAGCATACAGTTGCCTATAAATAAAGGTAATGGCCAAACTACAGTACATACCAGTGTGTGAACTAATCTGAACAAAACTATTCACTGCAGGGCTGGGTGATAATAATTTCTGAGCTCATCACTATGAGCGATCCATTCACATTACACATAGCCATTTGACCCAGGGTTAAAATAAAAGTATTGATCAGTGCACCTTTAAAAATATGCAGACATACTGTGTAACTGACTGAACCAGATGTTATCAAAGACAGTAACCCTGGTACAACAAACAGACAACATCCGTGGTGGATGACCTACAGCCTACCAGCCCATAATACTCCTGACCCACCCCTCAGTCTCCACAGCAACACTAAACATGTGACTTCTCTCTCTCTCTCTAAGCTTCTAATTTGTTTAAAGTACACAGCCATTATACTATTTTTACCTCCTCCCTGTCTTTCTCTGTCTTTTCTTTCTCCTTCTCTGTCCCCTCCTGGCTAGAGTGTTTTGCAGGGCTGACGTCA
This sequence comes from Monopterus albus, assembly GCF_001952655.1. Taxonomy (NCBI): domain Eukaryota; kingdom Metazoa; phylum Chordata; class Actinopteri; order Synbranchiformes; family Synbranchidae; genus Monopterus; species Monopterus albus. Next base: position 164,556 of record NW_018128243.1, on the reverse strand, counting down.
TCATGCCTATTTTCTTTTAGCAATGCGGAACGAACAAGACAGGGAGTGAGAGAAGAGAAAAGAGGAATATTAGTTTCCAGAAATACCTCCCAGCAGCAGCAGTAGCAGCAATGTGAACGAGCCACCAACAGAGAAAGAGGGAGACAGAGAAAAGTCATGGGACGTGGTGTAGTTTGTTTAGGGGCTTCAAAATCATAAAAGTGGTGTTCACTTGTGAAGATTGTTTTTGCTGAACAAAACATATAAGTGTCATAAACTTTTGTTTGTAACTTATTTTCTGCAATAATCCAAAAGCCTATGGAAAATTCCCCGTGGCTTTTTATTGAAGGAAGCAGGGTGATGCTAACTTCCGGGTTGGCCTGCAAAAATATGTCATCCCTATGGCACTTTATTAGAAGCAACAAATCATGGCGAGTACTTAGTGTGGCATCGTTGATTTTTGATTATAGTTTTAGAGAAAGCACACATAGCATTTCTGTCAAAGGTAGATGGAAATTCCAGTTGGTGGGTTGGTTTAGGGTTAGAGTTAGTAATGAATATGCAAGTTGTGCATTCTAATGGTGCAAAAAAGTTCAATAAATATGTTTTAAAAAATAGAAAAGGTTCAAGCATTATGTGTTACAGTCATATCTTCTACAGCTTCATTTATTGTTGAGCTGTTCTGGACCTTCTTTTTTTGCGATCGTGATTGTTTTAAGAAGAGGCAAAGTAGGACTTTAGACTATATTTTATCTTTGATGAGTAAATCAGCTTCTATGAGCTATGTAGTATCTTTACCAGACATGAGTAAAACATCATTTTTAGCCTTGTCTAATGGTAAGAGCATCTCCCAGTTCAGTCTAGTTCATTGGCTAGAGCAATATGAAAGCTATATAGCAACTAATGGATTATAGACAGCATTAGGGTTGGGGAGTATGTTGTTAAATATTTTTTAAAAAATGAAGAAGAGAGGCACAGTGGTGCACTGTTTTTGTTTTTTTGGGTTCAAACCTGGCTGGCGACTTGGACCTTTCTGTTTGGAATTTGGATATTCTCCCTGAGCCTGGATGGGTTCTTTCTGGGTCCTCAAGATTACTCCCACAGTCCAAAAACATGCAGGTTACGTTGACTGGTGACTCTAAATTGCCTGTAGGTGTGAATGTGAATAGTTGGCTTTCTCTCTGTGTCAGGCCTGTGATAGACTGGTCACCTGTCCGCGGTGTACCTCGCCTCTCGCCCAGTGTCAGCTTTAGTGGTGTAACAGTTCGTTAAATCCATGGTTTGGATCAGGCCTTGGTTTTTGGGCCACGGTTTCATTCAGACTTAGCTTTTGTATTGGATGGTTAATAAGAAAAATCTTGGAAAAATGTTCTTGGTTTTATAAAATCACCAGCAGTGTTAAACATTAAAGAGAAGAACACACTTTAACAAGGATCATTTAGTAAGCAGAGGTTAAATTAAGTATTATGATTTGTACAAACATGAAGGAAATACCTGCACATAAATTAGATTTTTTATCATTTTAATGATATAATCTAATTCACCCAATTCAATTACAGGTTCTATGATAATTTTATTGCTGTAGTTCCATCTGCCAGAACCCCGACACAAGACCATGGGTGTTTGTAACACAGTTTCGGGATTGGTTTTAGAACCGATAAAACCCTAGTTTACTTGCTACATAGTGAGGACCAGAAAAGTTTTTTTTTTTTTTTTTTTTGCTACAGTGTGAGGACATTTTGGCTGGTCCTCACTTTGTGAAACAGCTTTTTTTGAGGATTCAGGTTAGGGAGAGGGTTAGGTGTTAGTGTTAGGGTAAGGGGCTAGGGAATGCATTATGTCAATGAGTGTCCTCACAAAGATAGAAGTACAAGTGTTTGTGTGAGTGAGCTCCCCTCCCTTCCCATTTCACACAGACAGGCAGGCATGAGGTTGCATCTTACACAGACTTCAACAATCTATATGTGCATCAAAACCAACAGTAATGGTGAGAGTAGTTATTCAAACACCTGTTTGAAACAGAACACAGCAACAAACTTGCAGAAATGTGACGTCTTCATTCTCCCCGTGGTCAAGCTGACTGGTCACGTTCATTCTGCTAAAACCACCATGGTGTTCATTCTGCTGATTGTAATGAACTGTTGTGAATGGGAAGACAGCAGAAACTAACTTTAAGTAGTTAACTGTGGGGTCTCTGTGAATGAAGAAGGGTGGAATCCTTGTGGACTTGGAGGCTGAGACCAGCAGCTAGCTCCTCTGCAGCAGAGCAGGGACGTGTCTAGCAGAGAGAACAGATTGAAGCCACACACATTCACCAGTTTAACCTAAAAGCATGCAACCTCATTAAATTAAACATTTAATTATCTGACTGTGACAACATGCACTCATAAATTGTGATGTTCTGATTTGGGGGGTTGTGAAATCATTACATCCTAACACAGGGTCGCAGTCCTAAAAGTTTAAGCTCCACTGTGTTACAGTAAGTTGTGTAGCAGGCTACAGAAATTCAGTCAGTTACATATTATTCAATAGGATTGGTGGCAGTGCTGTGTTTGTTTTCACAGTTTTCAGGTAGTTTGCATAGGATATTCTATTTAATCACTATCAGAAAGTAATGAAATTAAAAACTGTCTCTAAAGTCATTGCACTTTTATGGTAAATGGTCTTATACTTGTATAGCGCCTTTCTATGCTTTTACAGCACACTCAAAGCGCTTTCACATTATTCGGCCATTCACCCATTCGCACTCCCAAGCGCTCACGCATTCACACACCGGTGACATCACCGGGAGCAACTGGGGGTTCAGTGTCTTGCTCAAGGACACCTCGACATGTTGACTGGACAAGCCGGGAATCGAACCGCTAATCCTCCGGTTAGGAAACGACCCGCTCTACCTCCTGAGCCACAGCCGCCCCCTAAAATGGTAATTGTAGTTTTTTATAGTAGAAACACTGCATCATTAAGTACTCGGCAGTTACGGCAAGTGCTCAAATGTAAGTACTCGTTCTTAGTCTGGTGCATCCCTACTTCTCGGGATGAGTTGTAATAACTTTGGTAATCCACTGACTTTTCATCTAGTGCCAACATATGGTCAAAATTTGTCCAGTGCATATTATGCGAGATAAACCCAAAAAACTAATGTAATTACTTTCAACTTCAGCTGTAGCATTCTGTTTTGATAAACTAAGATGGTAAACATAACCTGCTAAAACATTAGCTTGTTAGCATGTAGTTCAAGGTATGTGTGCCAAATTACATCCTCACAGAACTGCTATTATGGCTGTAGACTCTTCTTAGTCTTGTTCAAAATGTTCCTGTTCCAATTAGGGTGATAGCTGCTTTTCTTTGTTTTATGTGGTAATGGGCTGAATATTTTTTGATTTTGGAGTACTGCTCGGACAAGCAATTTAATGACATCACCTTTGGCTTGAATAAATTATGAGAGATCTTTAAAAAAATATTTTCTGACATTTTATTCCAACTAATTAATCAGTTAATGGAGACTTGGATTGGTAGATGTATTGGAAATAGGGGCACTTATTGCAGCCCTTTAAAAGGATCATTTTCGTGATGAATGCTTTATAGAGTGTCATCGGAAGTCCACTTAGACCTGACTCATAATCTCTAAAAAGATACCTCTAGCTAGTTATGTGAAAAGCTTCTCTTTGTGATTTAAGTCTTGTGTTGTGTTAGTGTGGTGTGTACAGAGTCATATTAGCACAAAGGTGTCATTACCAGTGTGTGTTCAATTCTACCAGGATTCACTGACTGGACAAACTGGATGCACAGTCAGCTTCTCATTCTTTGTGTTGCATTCCTTCTTTTGTATGAATTACTGTTTGTAACTGCAGAGAGCTGCAGTCAGGGACTGATATGACTGATGGAAAGGTTTCTTCAGCCCCGCCTCTTTGTCAAACTGTACGTTAGTGTGAGTGTGTGTGTTTACCAGACTATAAATGTCTTCAGTTTGACGTCAGACGCTAGCTGCTGTGGAATGCTGTTCTCTTGCCAAACAGACTGTTGTACACACACTCATAGACCAGTCTCTCACTCACACACACACACACACACACACACACACACACACACACACACACACACACACACACACACACAGGGACACTGTGTGTCATAGTGGAAGGGGAGACACGTGCGTCACAGTGCAACGCCAGAATATTTGTTTAGGTAATTTAGATGTTAGTGGCTGCACACATACGTGCAGATACATAGCCTTGTTTAGCCCTGGCTCTCAGTTTTTGGTTTTTACTAACTTTTCTTGCACCAACCACAGTGACTGAGCTAACTTAACGGTCACAAACCAGAAAATTGGAAACTGGACTGCTTATTTGTGAATGTGTCTGCTTGCACGCGTGTGTGTGTGTGTGTGTGGGGGGGGGAAAAATCGTTTCATCCCACAAGATTTTGTCAGGAATAAAATCTAAACTTGCACCATGCTACAAGCTACAACAATGAATTTGAATGGATACTATACATGTTCCTTATGTCACAGTCAGAGGTAAAGGAAAGGATTAGAAATGATGATATCTTTCTTTCTCTAACTAGTTCCAATCCTCCAGGACAAGGCTAATAAGCTTGGCCTTACTGTGGATGTCGGCGTTTGATAAGCTTAGAACCCCCTTGAGACACAAAAGCAAAACATATGTGCCAAAGAATGGGAGGTGACCAATCAGAACACTTTCATTTAGAATGGTCAAAGATCAGACTACTCAGTAGGTAAGGCCTAATTGAATTTCCTCCTTGGCCAGCCGACAGGAATTATGTTTCAGTAAGTGGCATCTTCTGTTAGTAGCCTGATCCAATAGCAGGAGTTAGCTTTGGCCATTGTTGCCACAGGTCAGTTGTGGGTCAGGGTCACTGCCCTGCACATGGGCACATTGATACTGTAGGTGCTGATGTTGATAACCCTGCTATATATTCCCTCTCTCTCTTGCTAACCTGTTGACTCTTGACTTGACTCTCTGTGCTCCCAAGAGCCAACCTAAATAAATAGTCCAGATGACATTATGTAAAATCTCTCACTCATTCATTTACTCACTGTCACACACACAGTGATCAGTGTAAGCTGATTGGAGCAGCTAAGCTCATTGGGAGCTTCCGATCTAAGTGCTGCTGAGTCTTAGCACTGTAGCTTAAACATGGATACTGGAAAATCCTAAATGACCACATAGAGATAATGGGTTTCCATCCACCTGTTTTTGTTATGCACATTTTCAATTTATATGCAATAAAAAGGATGAGTGGGACTCCCAGAAATTTGAAAAATGAAGTCAAAATACAGTGCAAAAAAAGTGATCACTTTAAGATGACAAAACACCGTGTGCCATGAAAAACAGACAGCAAATAAATGATGATGTCCATGAAGCATATAACTTATGTATAACTGCGTATTTTACCACTCAATTTCTAATATTATTTCATTTGAAACACTTACTTACATTTACAAAAGATGTATCTTTAGGGCTCCTCTGCTAAACTCTTTCAGTCTTGTAGTTGTTTTCTCTTGATTGGACAGTGCTGCTGATATTGTTAGTGGTGCAGCCTAGTTAAGCAAATAACTTGTTTAAAACTACAGTAGTTACTGAGAACTTCAGAAGGACTTTACACTCAGTCTTAGTAATGCACTTATGAACACAAGCCAGTCCAGGTGACTACACAGTGCCAGTTTCTACACTTAGAAGACTGAAACTTTCACTCTATTTACAGACTTGAAAAGATGATTAATTTTTTCCCTGGTGAGGTCCCATATCTTTCATGTCACCCAGTGAAATATCACCTAAGTCCACTCTGGGGCTGGAAGCAGGAAATCAATATTAATCTGTCATACTGATTAGCCCAAGTGGCTACCACAAATCTGGATCAGTCCAAGGTACATTACAGCACACTTTTCACTGATTGAGGGGAGTGACAGAATTTTAACATTTCCTTAACACTAATTTCTGTAAAGCAAGAGAGCACTGGATTCTTTCTTTCTTTACATGCTCCTTTGTTAGTTTTTTTCTGTATCCTCCATACTGCTATAAATAAAAGCAGGTTTCTCTGATAATTTGAATTTATTAATATGTATGACATGTTAGCATTCTGTAGTGTCCTTTAGCCTAGCTATGCTGAATATAGGCTAGGCTAATGCCAAGGTAACATGAGGGTAATTCTAAGGCAGTGCTATCCAGTGCTAGGCTAATGCTAGGCTTGTGTCTATTTTTAGGCAGCAGGACGCTATGTTCCTCACTTTCCTACAACACTATCACAGCTCATTTGAATGAAACAGGAACTGCCTCTGTCTGTGTCTATGTATACAGTGAATGATGTAATAGTCTAAGGTGTCCTTGACGATATTTTCCAGACTAATCAATTCTCTCTCTCTGTTTCTCTGTCCTGCAGTAGTGGAGGTGAAGAGCAGCCTCCCATCGGGTATGCAGAGCCCCATAGGAACAGCAAGCGAGCACAGAGGAGGAGGCGGAGAAGGTAGTGAATAGGGAGTCTTCTAGGACTGCTTGAGGGGTGGGTTGTATGTCTCCAAAAGGGGTTCAGTTTAATAGGTTGAATGGTTCCTAAAAGTGGATCACTGGAGTTTCACGGAATGCATAACACCATTCAAAAATCTCCACCTCCATTCTATGCCACATACAGGGGTCCTTTAGGAGGTACCAGAGTCTTAAAGGGGAACTCCACTGATTTTACACATCATAGTCTCATCACAGATAAGGTTGTATAAAGTATTTTGTGGCTCCAGAGGGAGCTACATGAGTTTTTATATATGTCATCAGGTGATGCCACTTGACTCTGTGTTGGTTGGGTCTGAAAACTACAAGTTTGAAAAGTAAAAAAAAATGTGGGCATGTGGAATTAGAGAGCAGTGATATGGTCAGATATCTGTTCCTCGTCTATGCTGGAGGCTAGTGACTCCAGACTACATTAGCTGCTACTAGTATAACACCACCAGTGAGCGAACTGCCAGTGGTCAGGTTGCATTGTGGGTAATGTAGGTTCTGGGTTTCAGAAAAGAAGTAGAATGCATAGAGTAAAAAAAGGCCGTTACTCTGGTTCTGGTGCATATATTCTGACCATTTTGCCAGTTTTTTTAAATTGACAGTCGAGTCCAACAATATTCTAGGAGGTCAGTGTAAAATTGAACCGAATTTATGCTTGATACAGACAGTAAAGCTTGATTTATAGTTCTGCTTTGCATTTACATCATAGATACGGCATGGGTGATGTGTAGCCTCCTACCCTACCCTGTGTCCTATGCCGTAGCCTGACATGAACCTCTCCAAAAATGTAACTGCATGTCACGGCGACACAGACCGCAACAACTGTGATTGGTTGCATCACATTTCCTCGTTCATGGCTCTTAGTAGCCAGACAAGCACAGAAAATACTCCTCATTCTGTGTTAGTTGGCTCAATGGTCATACAGACCATCTCCTCTGACATCTTCTCTTTTATCTGCATTGCACTAATTTCAGTAAAGGTACCTGCTGTTCAGCATCTATTAGTTTTACCTCCCAACGTGACAACGTATAAATGCTCACAACAGTATAGGTCACTTGTGGAGCCTATGTGTGGGCTCTACATGGATTCAACACAGAACCATAAATCAAGCTTTAATGGAAACCCTGCTGTAGATACCTATAGCATAGGCGTAGGTTTTGATTTATAGTTCATTGTCAGTAAATGTATTGGGTTTTTGCTGATACTAGTGCTAAAATAATACTTTTAAAATGGTGCCGGTGCCTAAAAAAGATGCATAAAACCAGGCCATAAATTTCATAATTTGAAGGACAAGGACATTTGGCCTTCAATTTCATACTTTTTCAGAGGGAACAATGGCCACTTGACTGGGCGCTAAGGCTGAGACAAATGACATGATATGTATGTGTATGTAGCTTATGTATACAGCCTGAGCAGTAAAGTTACAAACTGTACTCTAGTTTGTCCAGAGGTTTGTAGAATGGTTAATGGGAAATATGCAGAGATAGTATTAACTGTGCACATTTAGACTCAAAGGCAGGCTAAACTCTTGTTGGTTTCTGCTGATGTTTCCTAAGGTCACAGGTCAGAAGAATCATGGATGTATTGAGGAAAAAACAGAGGAAAGGACATCCAATTTCTCTTAATTACATATGCAGGGCATCACAGCCAGATGCCAGGGCGATGAGGGCCATGGCCCCATGACTGTTGTGAAATTTATACCCTACATAAAACAAAGGTTGATGACATTAAAAAAAAACATTACCGTTCATTCCCAGCTCCAACTTCTGTGCTCCAAGGTAAATGGAACCTAGCATAAATGTAATGATGGCATTAGCACGTTAACATGCAGTGATGGTTCTGTTGCCTGTGTCATCCGTTTCACAGCATCAGAGGGCAAATATTTAAATCAACAGGCATTTAAGTGGGACCGAAATGAGGCACTGAAATCTGCATTGTGATTCAGTGTGGTAGATACCGATTGTATAGATTTCGGTACCAATCCCTAATGACAGTGCAATTGCAAAGTTTATGTTCAGTCATCATAGCAGTGAGCAGAAGGTTTGCAGTGGAAATGGGTTTGCTGGATGTGAAGGAGACCATCTTTGCTGGTAGAGAAGAAAGATGTAGTAGAACTTGAAACATGATGCAGAAAAAGAAAATGAATTAACAAAAATCAAAACTTGAAAGGTAAAACAAAGGTAAAAGCAAGACAGCAGACAGAATAAAAGCGACAAATGGAGCAAGAAAATCTGCAGTGTGGTCAGGATGAGTCAAGTTGACCTCTTGTCCTCGCTGCTTTTCCAGGAGAAGGCCCAGGAGGAGGAGGTCCAGTGGACCTGCGGACAGAGCCCAGGGTGGGGTCTCTGTCTGGGGGTGCAGCAGTGGTGGACACAGCCCTGAGAGAGCAGCAGCTCCAGCATGAACTGGTGCTACTGAAACAGCAGCAGGAACTCCAGAAACAACTGCTGTTTGCAGAATTCCAGAAAAAACATGAAGTGCTAACAAGACAACATGAAGTCCAGCTGCAGGAACACCTGAAGGTAGGTAGTCAAGTAGTCACTCATTTAGTGAGTGTCAGAACCTACATGGAGAGTAAACGTCAGTACTGACTTTCATCTCTTGAAGACGAGCCATTCAGTAAAATGCCTATGGGTATATATATGTGTGTGTGTGTGTGTGTGTATGTGCGTGTGTGGGTAAGCAACAACAGGAACTGCTGGCAGCAAAGCGGCAGCAGGAGCTGGAACAGAAGAGGAAACTGGAGCAACAAAGACATGAAGAGCAGGAGAAACAGAGGCTAGAGCAACAACTGCTGCTGCTGAGGAACAAAGAGAAAGGCAAAGAGAGTAGGTTACACTGTTGCTACAGCTATCTCTTCCATGCTGTACACATGTTTGCTTTATGTCTGCACGCCAGTGTAGTGTGTCCTGATTACTGGTTGTGTGTGTGTGTGTGTTTTGGAAGGTGCCATTGCCAGTACAGAGGTGAAGCTGAAGCTGCAGGAGTTCCTTCTCAGTAAGAAAGAGCCTGGTCCCGGAGGACTGAACCATTCCTTCTCCCCAAAGTGCTGGTGAGGATAGTGAGAGCACAACTTGTCCCTAAAGAGATCAGTAAGGCCACGTTCAGACTGAGTTTCAAAGGTGTTAAAAAAACTCATCTCTCCCCGATTAATTTTTACTGGAGATTGCATTCACTGCAGCCAGCACCAGCACCGCAGGGGGTTCTGGCTAAATGACACAACCTAGTCCAGTGAAAAAGTTGGGTCTGGTTCAACTTACATTGGATGGTGACATCATGGGGCAAAGGTGTTGCATTGGCTAATCACAAACAGGGGACGATTAGGACATGGGCGGGAAGGAGACTCTTTTGTTTACCTTGTTAGCGTGAGCATTCACTGCTATTCACTGTCAAATTTGGGCCACAGTTAACACACCATAATGACACGCTATGCATTTCACTTACTACTGGATGATAAACTGTGTTTCTTATCTATCAGTGCTGTCACACTGGTGGTAGAATTGGTGCTAAGGTAGAGTAGGCTACATTAGCAGCATGGCTAACAAAACAAAATGGAAACTCCTGGGCTGAAAACTTCAGTGAAGCCACTCACATCGACTTGTCACAATGCAGCCATAACATAACACGCCTACAACACTCCCCTGGCATCCCATCAGCCTCCTGACCAACACAGCCCCTTGAATTGGCAGTTGTGTTTTTACCGAATTAGACTGAATGCCTGCTAATATCTCTGTAGCAGTGCATATTGACTCATTCCCAGGTGAGGTTCCTTGACATTATTATGGGAGCATTTTTTCGTAAATGTATAATTTTTAATGTAGATTTAAGCTCTATTGTCTATATGAATGGTCATTAAGGCTAGGACAGAAAGAGCAGAATAGAGAAGAATACAATACAGCATTGCCTACCAGAGTGGAAAATTGTCTTTGACTCTACAAAATGTAAAAGCTACAGAAGAATATGTAGCATACATAACAGAAATCACTGAAATAAAAGATATTTATGAAATGTCAAAGAGAGAATAGGTGGTGCTCATGGCTTCTCTTGTCCTGACGGTGAGCATTCAGCTTCATCTGAGGCTTCCCACGTGGTTTTGCTGGCAAAAAAAAGGCTAATTGTCACTGAGCTAGATGCATTTTTTTGCGCGCATCCTCATACAACAGTTCACAATTCCATTGTGTCAAATGTGTCTATTCACACTGACTCCGACACTCGCGTGTAAGACATGCCTCACCCCCAGACCTCCCATGTTTCTTACACTTCAAGATTATCTTTTCTTTTCCTCCGGTGCGTTTAGTGAAGCATAATCGCCCCAGACCGCTGTTTAAATCACACAAATCCCCAAGTTTGTTTTTCTGTTACAGACTTATTACTGATATTTGTTATGATCAGACTCTTGGTGTAACTCTGGGCTTTTTGGTTACATTTAACCTGGTGTCTGTAGCAAGTCAGGCTGCAGCCTGGGAGAAAACAGAAAATACTCTTCTCCATTTGTATTATTTTCACTTTCACACTCACTGCTGTTGTCCAGCAGTGTCACCTCTTTCTTTCATGCTTCATATTAAAAAAAAATCTGAAATCCTGTTAGGTCTCACTAACATATATTTTCATATCAGACACCTCTGTCTAAATGACTTGAACAGATAGATGAATAAGAAGTACTGCATATCTGAAAAGGGCTACAGATGACATGATGCCATGTGCTTCCCAGCAGTCCCAACAGCAGCTGTAAAAGTGTCCTTGATCTAAAACAACAAAACAGAAGTCGGGTTTTGGTGTCAGTTCTTGAGAGGCCTTTTTTCTAAACCCACTTTTCAACACTGTTCATCAGTAATACTCATTGATTTAAATAAGAACCACAGAGAAAATATTTCCACAGAAACAAAAAAATAACAGGAAAAGCTTTCTAGAAACTGTAGACAGTCACTAAACGTGGCAGAGGTCCACTAAGCAGAGTGACAGAAAATGACTTTTAATGCAGAACTTCAGCACTAAATATTGTGAAACTGGCTGTATTTGGCTTTCTCCTTGTGTTTGTGTGTGTGTGTCTGTAGGGGAGCCCAGCACACCTCCCTGGAGCAGAGCTCTCCCCCGCAGAGTAACACCCCAGGAACTCCTCCCTCCTATAAACTGCCCCCACTACTGGGGAATTATGAGGGCAAAGATGACTTCCCACTCCGCAAGACAGGTAGGAGACACAGACTGAGGCAGAGACAGACAGAGGGAGGGTGTGTGTCTGTGTGATTTATCACTTTCCATGTACTGTAAAAGTAGCTTGACAACTGACTATGTGGAGGTGGAGTGTTTATATGTATATGTGTGAATGTGTGTGCCTGCTTTGATGACTCAGTTTGACTCACCAGTGAAGAAGTAGTCCAAACCTAGAGATATCTCTCTCACACATACATATACAGTTTCAGACATATCTGACACCATGTGAAATTATTTTTTCTGAATGTGTCTATTTGAGCTCAGAGGTGAGGGAATGGAACTGGTCCTGTACAGGAGCCTCCACTGCTATTGTTTTGTCTGACAAGCTTTCTGTTCTCATGTGCCAAATATGCGGTTTACAGTAATAATCAAAATGCAGGTAATTTTTGAAATTGTAAATAGATTTCCACCCGCTTGTTTTTCTGCACACTTCCAACTTTTGCATAAAAATATGTGAGTGGAAAAAGTTGATCCATTATCTATACCGCTTATTCCTGAATAGGATCATGGGGGCGCTGGAGCCAATCCCAGCCGACATTGGGCGAGAGGCGTGGTTAGACAGGTTGCCAGTCTGTCACAGGGCTGACATGTAGATAAGCAACCACACACACAGTCACACTCACTCCTATGGGCAATTTAGAGTCACCAATCAACCTAAGCTGCTCATCTTTGGACTGTGGGAGGAAGCCAGAGTACCCAGATAGAGCTCACCCAGGCGCAGAGAGAACATGCAAACTCCGCACAGAAAGGTCCCGGGTCGGCCCGGGCTCGAACTTGGAACCTTCTGAGACAATGGCACTAACCACTGCTAAACAAGCAGTGCTAAAAAAGTTGATGTATTGCAAAAGGTTTTTACAGACTGTAAACAATTGAGTGCAAAAGTTTGCATCCCCTTACTTTGAAATGGCAGAAAGAGTAAAATAAAGAAGTTTTTTTCTCATCAACGTAATATTTAATGCACATTCAGCTAAAAAATGGTCAGAGTGTATAAAAAGACTCAACTGTATCTCAGTATGTCCCACCTCCCAATGTAATAACAATAAACACTCTGAATAGTACAATAGTAATTCATATTTTCTTTTGTAGATTTTCCAGAAATTTTCTTAAAGTTGCAATGGAAATGATTAATGGGTTCCTTGATTTCAAACAGATACACTAAACCTGCTTCTCATTTCTAGCTGTCAAATATAGTTTTCTGGCTGAAAGTATGAGTCTATGAGCTGCAGCTACTGTAGCTGACTTTTTCAAGTGAACCTCTAACTCCACAAACTAACTCTAGGCCTCAGAAGTAAAGCTCTCTTACTGTTACTACTCTTACAGCGGAGTGGGTTTTTAGTGGTCTTTTTTTTTTGCTCTAAGCTGAGCAGTTTTCCCTCCTGTCTCTCTGGCTCTCTCCCAGTCTCAGAGCCCAACCTGAAAGTGCGTTCACGGCTGAAGCAGAAGGTGGCAGAGAGGCGGAGCTCTCCACTTCTCCGCAGGAAGGATGGAACTGTTATCAGTACCTTTAAGAAGAGAGCCATAGAGATATCAGGTAAACATGCACACACATATATGCTGTACATACTGAGATGACAAGAATGTACTAATATCAAAAGGAATTTACACAACTTGCTTTAAATAAATTCTTCAACAATAAATTGGATGTTTTATTAATGTGAAGATTAATTCTTTACTCTCTCTCTCTCTAGTCTCCTCTCTCTGTAATAGCGCTCCAGGTTCAGGTCCCAGCAGTCCCAACAGTTCTAATACAGCTATTGCCAATGGCAACACGGGGTCAGTCCCCAACATACAGACTGAGGTATACACACAAACACACAATTACATAGGCCCTTATTATCTGAAATGTATTGTATTCAGGCTCATGCAGTACATGGGTTGCATGAAACAAATGTAACCCTGTCTATTGCTAATTAAAGTTGTTGAAGTGTTGTTTACATGTTCTTGTTGGAGTGTCATGTTTTTGTGTTGCTGCGTAGGAACACCATTTCTGTGATGTGCGTCAGCATAAAGTGGACAGTTTTATTTATTAGCAGATGTGTTTGATATTGACATTAAACAGTTATTAAATATACACACAAGTAGCCAAGCACAAAGAATGCCACTCTAGAAAGAGGATGACTTGATTTGAGAAAGCTACTGTTAGTCAGCGTTTATAGTAAATGTTAATACAATGGTTACCATACCAACCCAGCATCAGTGCATAATCATTAGACCACCCTCTCTACTATGGCTAAGGATCCGTAGAGCAAAACACCTAAAACCTAAACTAACCAGTCTGCCTGTGTGTCTGTCTGCAGCTGAGATCTCTCCATCAGACACTGGGGGCTGATGGGACATTGAGTCCTCTGAGTCTTTACACCTCGCCCTCTCTGCCAAATATTTCCTTGGGCCTCCCCGCCAACACACACATAACGGTTGGTCAACTCAGTACACGCATTCACTTAAACAGAAACATATGGTGCTAGTGCTGTCAATGAATATTTATTATGTATGTATGTAATCAGACATTGTAAAAAAAAAAATCAGATATTTGACTGTGAAAATTTATATTCAGTGGTCAGGAAAAAAGCAGCACTAACAAAATAGCTAAATAATTAAATTAAATAATTATTTAATAAATGTTTGTGTGTTTACAGAAAAATGTACAAACACCTTATGCCTGCTTCAGACCACATGGTTTAAGCCCGATAACAGCCTGACCTGATGGTCATATGATGTTGGAACCGGCAAACTGTGTGGGATATAACAAACGATCGTTTTAATCTCGTATAGTGTGTCATAGTAAGCAACAGCCGATGTCGCATCTGGGACACCTCATGACATCCCAACACAAAGTCTAGCATGTTAGAATTTTTTTCTACATCTACGACATGGTGAGGCCATGCTCACCAAAAGGAGCACACTATGTTTTAAAGCCGTTTATGTTGTGCTTTACAATCTGGGACCAAGGATGTCACATGGCCTGCAGTTAGACTGTAGGCCAATACAAAAATGCCACACAAGTGACTGTGTAGCACTTAGCTAATACTTGACTGGGTAATAACCATGGTAATGCCCCCTCTCTCTACAGGCCCCCCAGAAGCTGTCTACCCAGCAAGAAACTGAACGTCAAGCCATCCAATCACTGCGTGGAGGTGGAGCTCTAACAGGAAAGTTTCTCTCCACATCTTCCCTACCTGCAGGTAAACCTAAACATAGCTCACAGTTAAGGAGCTTTCATATTTAACGTTTATATAATAGTATAATATAGCATATGTATAAACATTAGTATAAGCAGAAGGCATTAGTTCTTTTGATTAGTTTATGAAATTTGTTGTATTATTTGAAGGTTTTAATTAATTAGTAATGTTTCTTCGCAGGGGTGGGGCATGATGTGGAGACCCCGCCGCCCAGCTCTCATTCTGCCCATTCCTCGTTATTACAACATGTACTGCTACTGGAGCAGGCCAGACAACAGACTGCAATGCTAGCTGGTATAAACACACATAAGTCGACTGAAGTCTACTACTAACATTAGTGATAGTGTCCAACCATAGTGTCTAACTTACTGAACATCTGTTATGACCCTCGACCCCCTCAGTCCCCATGTACAGCCAGTCACCGCTGGTTACTGCAGAGAGAGGAGTATCTAGTAGCATGCGGACAGTCAACAAGCTGCCTCGCCATCGGCCATTGGCTCGGACCCAGAGTGCACCTTTGCCCCAGTCCCCCCAGGCCTTGCAGCAGCTGGTGCTTCAGCAGCAACACCAGCACTTCCTGGAGAAACACTACAAGGTACACGTGTTCACAGACACACATTTACAAGTGCACATATTCAGGTATTAATGTTGCCTTGTGTGTGTAGATGCTATCAAAGGGAGCAGAGCTTCCCAGGCCACCACCCACCCACCCAGAGGAGACAGAGGAGGAGCTAACGGAGACCAGTGACATGCAGGAGGACATCGAAGAGTCGGGCCCCCACAGGTGCAGTACTTATGATAACCCATTAGTTAGTATCAATAACTGAGTATTTTTTATTTATGTGTGTAAATGTAAACGCCTTTATGTTGCTTGTAAGTCTACCCTAATACTTTGACCAATCAGGCTTCAGAAGGAGGGGTCTGATGACAGCACCTCCCCCTCTGAGCGGCTTGGTGTGCACGTGAAGGGTGAAGATGATCGTGGGGGCATGCATGTGAAAGGGGAGAGCACTGAGAGTGAGCTGGATGAAGAAGAAGAGGATGAAGAAGTCATCCAGCTGAAGGAGTGCAGTGAGGAGGAGAGGGGAAGCTATACGCAGGTTTGTGTGTGAACACAATGCTTCCTTCTGTAGAGACTAAAGCTATGTTCACACTACATGCTATCCCTTCATGTAGTGTTTTTAAAATGTCCCACCTCTGCGCATGCGTATGTTGTCTTTCATCATCATTCAGTCTTGGAACCTTGCAGGCTGGTCATAAACAAACATAGAGGAGAGCAGCAACATGTATGGAGGTCAGCAGAGACATGAGAACATTTCACTTTTGTTTAACATTTATGAAAAAGCTTCTGATCAAGCCAAAATAGGAGCATATCAACTGGGAAGTCTTTTAGGGAATTGTGCAGTTTGACTGTTGCACAAATAACGCAGTTGTTATTCTTCCAAAAGTAATGGATGAACAAATAATCAGTGTTGGGCAGTAATTCATAATGTATTACAGTAATGTTATTACTTTTTCAGTAACAAGTAGTGTAAGGGATTGCAATATCCAAAACAATAATATTACACGGCATTGCTGCATTGCCTGGACCCAATATTTGTCCTAGGTGGACTATCTCATGATGCATTCATCCAAGCAGGTTCAAGTTGGCTACTAGTCAAAAAACTAAACAGAGAATGGAGGATGACTGTGAGAGGCATGCTTTCACCAGCAGGAAGTATTGTCATTATAGTGAGTGTATTCCAGGAGGGCAAAGGCTCACTCTCGTGGCTGCCAGTTGTCTGAAGTTCAAACTCCCATGGCTGAGAGATGAGGGTAGGATAGTATGTGAGGGAGCCTCTGACAGTGTCACATAATTACTCCTGCAGAGGAGCCTGCCTAACCAGTGTCAGTGGTTCAGGGAAATGGGACTTTTTTGCATTTGAAGATGAGCCAAAGGACAGCTACTCACTAGGAAAAAAGTGTGTTGGGGGGTGTCAGGGGGATCTGGAGCTGAGACTCCACCATTTTTCAAGCATGAAAAACATCTACCCGAAGTACAACACTGAGCCCATCTAGTTCACCTGTGGAGCAGCTGTTTAGCTTAAGCAGTTTGTGCTCACCCCTAGAAGAGAGGGTCTGATAAGAGATTGGAGAAATGAGATGCAGTCACAGCTTCATTTCCGAACAGTAGGATGTAGCTTGAAAAGTCTGTGCACTTAAATTGAAAAACATGTGGGTGTGGAGTTGGAATCATTTACAGACGTCTTTGATGGAACTGACAGAAAGAAACAAGTAGTGTAACACATTGCTTTTGCTGTCGAATAATAAGTCATGTAATTACTTTTTAAAATAATGTGTAATAACTAATTGATTACAGTTTTCAAGTAACTTGCCCAACACTGAAAATAATTAGGTAAAAGTGAAGAAAAGTAAAAAGACAAATGGTTGAAACATCAAGCTTCTGACACTGCAAGTGGTGGTTGTGTGGCTACAAACAAAACCAACCCATAAACTGATAACTGTATGAAAATTTGTTTTGTAACACATGCTTTTGTTGCATTATTTGCTACTGTATTTTGTCCACTTTAAAATAATTTAAACTAAATCCATGTAGTATGTGATGGGTGGTCAACTGAGCTCATCTGATCCTTGACGTGGGGGTACGTCAGACAAAAGAGATGAGGTTCCAAGTAAGTCTGAAACTCAGAGCATTTTGGTTACACAGCATCATCCTAGAGAGGGATGAGTCACACACATGCATCATCAGCCAGCCTCCTGCGGTTATTTATCTCACTTTCTTTGCTGTGTTACAGATGTGGTTACGTATTACCTATCTGACTCATCGCTGCTAATGATTGGCTTTATACACTAAACCTGAAATGGCTTCAGGCGTTTTTCACCTTTGTGTGATTGTTTTCACACATAGAAATCCTGAGCTGCACTGCATTGTGTATCAGTCTTAAGAGAATTAGATTTGTTTACCTGTACAGCATATTACCCTTTTCAAAGATTAGTCTGTGGATAACTTAAAGTTTACTTCACATCATCTCATTTTTTCTACCACCTGCCATTTTAATTAGCTGACTCCACAGTCAGATTGTTTCACATGTACATTGTATTAACCCTAATAACTAATTTAGGCTTTTCTGAATTGCCAACATGAGAGGAAATCTTTGAACCCCCGTTAAACATATGTGTTTAGTTTTACCCATTCAGTATGACAAGGTGCAGCACTAGACACACTAGCTAGAAAACTTAAGTCAAAATCTGTGGCTCTTGTTGTGTTGTGTCTCAGAGTGCCATCTGCCTGTGAGCCAGTGCCAGTTTCAGTCAGTGTTAGACCAGTGTGATTACTGCTTCATGCAAATACATATTAAAATTAAATGATTTGATTGTGTGACTGCAGACCAACACAATTGATTTTTTTTTCCTTGGGACATTTGATTTGCAGAGCACATGTGTTAGCTGTAGCAGAAAAATCAGGCAATTTAATTTCACTTGGACTTTGAAGCTGCACTAATCACAATTTTTATTTAAACAATCAGTAAAATTTTTGTGTGTAATATGAAAGGTTTTGTTAATAGTGATAAACACACAAATTTTAAGTTATCTTCAAGCCTGCACAGCATTTTACTGTCACTGAGCTAATTGTTTTGGTTTTACAACTAAAGAGTTTGATATTTCCCCTGTGGGGTAGTGAAGACGCGAGCAGAGCGAGAGCGAGAGCGAAAATGAAAACTGGACTTGCACAACTCGATATAAATGCTAATATTGCTGCAGTTCTGCTGGATGCTTTAACATGCAAACATTTGCTGTAACAATTTCACAAGGTGATAATAAATCTGTTTTGTTTACAGTTTGTTACTGTGCCACCAAGATGCCAAAAAATAATGAATGCAGTTTTAAATAATAGTGATGTTTTCAAACAGAATCAAGTGCCATCTGATAGTCACTTAATATGTACACAAATACTTTACATTCCTTCAGGTGTTTTCTGCCCTTTGATGGTTTTCACAGGTGTCTTGTGAGCAGAAGACATAGTAGACAAACGGCATATATGTTGTTGACCACGGTCTTTCCAATGTGTGTATGTGTGACATTTAACAGAAGACATAAGGAACTCAGCAGTTGGCCTTTGTCTAACTCACTGACGTTCGCTGTGTGTGTCAGGATCCCTTAAACTTTAGCAGGAGTCATGTCTTCAAACTCCACCTTACACACTTCAGTGCTTTTTCATTGCTCTCTTTTCTCTGACCATTGTTCACTGTGGATGGTGTTTGTGCTTGAGGAAAAATTAGCTTTTACTTGAGGAGAGGGTTGAACACATCATTTTAAAATGTATGATTACATTTACCTGGATAGAAGCACACAAAACAGGATGAGTCATTGGAAGAAAGCTTTGACTTTTCAAAGAAAAGGGCAGTAAATATAAAATTGCACAACACGTAATTGTTGTGACATTGGGTCATTATCCTGCTGTAGGATGAAACCCTGAGAAGGTCAGACTTTTTTTGTTAATTTTCTTCTTCCAAAAAATGCATCAGAGGGGGAAGTAAGTATCATAATCTTTTCCAGCATTGCCTTTGTACAGATAGAATTTGTTGTAAGTAATCAACACAAGTTGTAGCAAGCTGTTGCACAAGCTGTAGGAGTTGTTTGCATCAGTTTTCAAGGCTTCATTTACTTCCACTTCCACAGAAAAGATGGAAGTTAAGCTGGTTATTTGATCCCTGAAAAAGACCATTTTTTAAATTACATTTACACAAATTTTTAGCTTTTATTTATTTTCTTTACCTCTGCCGCTGTCAGTATTAATCTACAATGTAGACAACAGAAACTACAAAGCCAAATCAGAAAATGTTGGGATGGTATGTAAAATCAAAATTAAGACTGAAAACAGTGATGTGTAAATCATCTGTGTCCTGTATTACATTGAAAACAATACAGCAGCACATTATTTGATGTGATACCTCATCAATTTTATTCTTTGTTCAAAATAAACTCTCATTTCAATTCTGATTCCTGCAACACATTCCAAAAAAAAGTTGCAACAGCTGCATTTCAGGGCCAGTAATGAGGTAAAACAATGAAATGATGATTCCATTTGAAACAGGAGATGTCAACAGGTGACTGCATCATGATTTGGTACAAAGGTGGCATCCAGGAAAGGCCAAGCCCTTTAGGAGCAAAGATGGGATGAGGATCACCAGTTTGACAACATATGTGTGAGAAAATTATTGAAATATTTAAAAACAATATTCCTCAGAGACAGACAGGAAGGGATTTGGACATGTCACCCTCTAACATAATTACATGATTCAAGGAATCTGGAGAGATTTCAGTGTGTAAAGAACAAGGGCTAAGTCTAAGCTGGATGACCGTGCTCTCTGGTCCCTCAGATGACACTGTATCAAGAATCATCATTCTTCTATAAGCGATATAACCACATGGGCTCAGGATCACTTTGGCACAACTGTGTCAGGCACTACAATACGTAGTTACATCCATAAATGCTGCTTAGAACTGTACTGTGCCATTAATGCTGAAAAATACACATAAATTTTGGAGCAACATATGCTGCCTTCAAGACGACATCTTTTCCAGGGGCGCCCATGCATATTTCAACAAGACAATGCAAAACCTAACATCGCACACATTACCAAGGAATAGGGTGTGAGTGCTGGACTGGCCTGCCCACAGTCCCACCCTGTCCCCAACAGAGCATGTGTGGCACATGTTGAAACACAAATTGCATCAACAAAGAC
The DNA here is from genome assembly GCF_001952655.1 of Monopterus albus. Taxonomy (NCBI): domain Eukaryota; kingdom Metazoa; phylum Chordata; class Actinopteri; order Synbranchiformes; family Synbranchidae; genus Monopterus; species Monopterus albus. The sequence goes on along the minus strand of NW_018128243.1, from coordinate 143,931 downwards.
CCAGGTCCATTGCACGCATAAGACTTGTTTTCACGAAGACTGGGACAAAACTACACCTGACACGCTTAATCACTTGTTGTCCTCAGTCCCTAAATGTCTTTTAAAGAGAACAGCAACATCACACTGTGGTAAATGCTTTGCTGTCCCAACTTTTTTTGGAATGTGTTACAGGCATCAGAATTGAAGTGGAGTGTTTATTTTGAACAAAGAATAAAGATGATGAGGGGTCACATCAAATAATGTGCTGCTGTCTTGTTTTTGATGTAATATAGGACACAAATGGTTTACACATCACTATTTTCACTTTTAATGTTGATTTTACATAACATCCCAAATTTTTCTTGATTTGGGGTTGTAAGAAAAAAACATTGAAAGAGAAGGTGTATGTATACAGATGGGTGACAAATTAAAGGAAAAAACAACATAACAGTGCCACCAGAATGCTCCTTAGCATCGACTTTCCAAGTCTCTGAACTCTGTTGGAAGGATGACACAGTGCTTCCTAAAGATGTTCCCTCAGGTAGTGTTTTGATGATGATGGTTGAGATGCTGTCTAGCGCTTTGCTCAGTCATCTCCCATAGAGGTTTAACTTGGTTGAGATCTGGTGAGTGAAGGTCCTAGCATATGATTCACATCATTTTTATACTCATCAAAATGTTCAGTGACCCCTAGAGTCCTAAACTCTACTTGCACTGAAAGCACACGAGCCTCCCTGCTGGAGGGGCCCGGTCCAAACTAAGCCCAACACTGCAGTGAGATCAGCAGCTGGTGACTCAACCACTGGACTCACTGCTGTGTGTGTGTTCCTGAATGTCTGTATATTTTCAAGCGAGGGAGTGCTATATTGTCTGTATATATATATATATATATATATGTTTACACTACAGAATGTGTGTGTCTGCAGTGCTTGCACAAAGCTTGAAAAATCATACACTGACATTTTGTGGAGGTTGTGATAAGTGAAATTTCAGGACGTTCAGTCAAATTGCCAAAAGAACTACATTTACATCTCCAGTCCATTCAGCCAGTCAGTAAGTCATTCTTAATTTGTTAGCATGCTTTCAGCCTAACACTGAATTTATGAATGATACACTATTTAGAATTGTAATAATTTCATTGTGTGTGCGTGATGACAGGGAGAGAGATGGGAGCAGGGTTGGTGTTGGTGTGCACACACACATGCACTTTCATCATTGCAGTGAATGAACTGATCTCTGATTCATTCATCTGCTATGAATCATAACTTTCTCTCCTCCTCTGTTCCTCTTCCCTTTTCCATCAGGCCTTGCAACAGATGGGTGTGTTCCAGTCCTCGTTGCCCCACAGACCTCTGGGAAGAGCGCAGTCCTCCCCTGCAGCCACTGTCAATCCTGTCAAGCACCTCTTTACTACTGGTCAGTTTATGTGTGGGTTTTTCATGTGTGCACATTCGGTTTGTGATTGGATATGAGTTTGACATCAGCAGTGTCTGTCCGCCCACTGTCAGCCACCACACTTGTTGCCTAGCAACAGAGAGACAGCACTCTGTTGGCTGAGGGTTCAGATAAACAGTGTACAGAATAAAATACCATAGATTTTAATTTAGTGTTTCCTGTTCTGTAAAATTTGATTATGTTCATGTAAGAACCTTCATTAGTGTTATATGTCATCACTTCATTTATATGTTTTCCTTTGCTGTGTTGATGCCCATCTTTGTTCACATTCCTTGCTTTTGTTAAACTTTAAAAGCACTCCTGAGGTTCAGCGGACAGCAATAACTGTCTACCTCTCAAGGATCTTATTGTCAAATGTGTGCATGGACTTTAGATTTATATTAACATGAGCTCTACATCATTTAGTGAGTCGAGTGGATTAGAATGTTTTAACATCGTCTTAGCTTATGTTTGAATCCTGGAACGCCTGTAATGACATCTAAAACATACAACTGAAATTGTCAAGGAAAATAATCAAATTTAGTTATTGAAGAAGGTTGACTAACATTTAGGAAGAATGTTAGAGTTTCACTCCTGTGTATGTGTCTATGGCTGAGTATGAGTATATATACTCCACAGGATGCCTGTATCTTTGCCACACAGCTTCTAAAGGTTTCTGCACCTCTAGAACAAATATCACATAATCACCAAAATACCAGTACAAAATTTAGGGTAGAATGTATAACCTAGTATTTAATACTGCTAATAGAAATCAAAAATGTAAAGAACTAGGAAAAGAACTATAAAAACACTAAAATCTTCACCATCTTGACAAATCTTGAATGAATTCATCTTTGCTTCAGTCTAGAAGTCAAGTTTTTTTTGTTTTTGTTTTAATTTACTTTGTTTTCTGTGGCATGTATAGCTACACATATATTGTAGGTCAGGTCAAACAATATGTGTGTGTTCAGACAGACAGTAAAATTTGGTTCCATCTTAGCTGAAATAGGTAGCCTGGCTGTGTGGTGCCAGAACACTGGGCTTTGATTCAGTGATTAAAGAAGAAGTCGATGAAAAGAGCAAGTCTGTATGCGGGTCTCCTCCAAGCTGTTAAGAGTTCCAAAGACAGCAGCTGCAGCGTTAAACAAAGCAAAGTACATTTGTGGTTGTTGTGGGTCACAAGTTTACAAGTAAAAATCATGCAGTAGTAAAAAAGAAACTGTAGTAACAAAAGATGAAAATAGTTATTATGGCTGTATAAGTAAAATATATGCAGTATGCACACTTAACTGTTTATTTGTGGTGCAGGTTTTAAACCTTTTTATTTATGGACAACTTGCATGGGCGGAGTTATAAAGTTTTAAAAGGGTGTGAGTCCTGTTTGATGATTTGTGTCCGACCAGATGTTAACATCTGATGGTTGGGACACTAAAACTTTTCTCACACTTCCTATGTACAGTATGGCTTATTAAAATATGTCTGTCAGAGGGCTTGGCTCACACACTCGTAGCTTCTGACATTTTGTGGAGTTTATTTGTTGCTACAAACAGGATAATATTATGGAAGCCCTCAATAGACACTGAGGTAATTTATTGTTCTTTGTAATGTTTTTAATGCTCATTTTTTTTACCCATTCGCCAAGGAGGTTATGATTTTGGATCAGTGTGTGTGTGTTGGTTAGCAGGATTACGGACAAATGGCTGGATGGATCAGCAGCATGCTTGTTACAGACACTGGTGGGGACCAACCCTAGAAGTGATTAGATTTTGGTTGAAAAGGGTCAAGGTCACACAAAAAATCACAGAAAGTTGCTATCTTTAAAATGGGGCAAAAATTTTAAAATTGCCATCAAAAGTTATCCAAATCATTTGAAATTTAACACACATGTGTACGGTGGCAATGTCTATCACTAGACTAAAGTTCATCCAGATCTGATCTGGATTATGGATCTGACGGCCATTTAAATTTAACACTGAAAACCCCATTTAATGCATATTTTCTGCCATAGCTTGGCCTGTAATGAAGACAGAACCCTGAAATGTTCAGGTAAGATGCACAGTGTAACTGCCTATCATACCCTGAAAGATGATCCGGATGTGTTGTTCTGGAACCCATTTGCGTGAGTGAATGTTGTGCCTTGGTGGAGGTACCTGCGCTCTCTAAGTGCTCTTGTTATTGGAGTACTGGTTTTTATTTGTGAATGTGTGGTATTCACAGCCGTCTCTTCTCACTGTCGCTCCAGGGCTTGTATATGACAGTCTGATGTTGAAGCATCAGTGTGTGTGTGGCAACGCACACATCCACCCAGAGCATGCTGGGAGAGTGCAGAGCATCTGGTCCAGACTGCAAGAGACAGGCCTGCTGGGACGCTGCGAGGTACACATACACACACTTAAAAGTTATTTTTTTTCTAATGTGCAAAACTCAGTCTGTCTCTCTGTCTGTGTGTGAGCAGAGGATTCGTGGGCGTAAAGCATCTCTGGATGAGATCCAGTCAGTCCATTCAGAGTTTCACACTCTGCTGTATGGAACCAGTCCACTCAATCGACACAAACTGGACCACAAGAAGCTGCTGGGTACTTGTTTGTTTGTCTGTCTGTCTGTCTGAGTGACCAGTAGGGCTGTGCAAAATAATACCACAGTATTGAAATTTATTTTTGTAATATCAATATTCAGGACAACACAATGCAGTACTACAGTATTTATTGTTAATTGCATCAAATAAACTGTAACCAGAACTGTGCTGTTATTTAGACCTCATAGAAACTTGTGCATTCACCTCACAAGATTTCTTGCTTTATTTGCATTTGGGTGAATGCTGCTAGTTTTGCTACATGAATAAAAAGATCAAGTTAGCAGTGCATTATTTATGACATGTTTACTGCAGTAACTAAACAAATATAGGTATTTCTGTATATGTGTGTGTCCAGTCTAACGTGTATTGAATGTATTTGCTCACACGCTACAGCATGTGTAAATGCTGTTTTTGTTTTTTTTTGTTGTTGTTTTTTTCCAGGTCCAATTAGCCAGAAGATGTATGCTGTTCTTCCCTGTGGAGGAATAGGGGTGAGGCTGTCTTTCTGGCTGTTCGTCCATTTCTCTGTCTGTATGTTACACTGTAAATACTAAGTTTAAACCTAGACTATGCTCTGTGCTTCCCCCTGCAGGTGGACAGTGATACAGTGTGGAATGAGATGCACTCATCCGCGGCGGTCCGTATGGCGGTCGGTTCAGTCATTGAGCTGGCCTTCAGAGTGGCGGCGGGGGAGCTGAAGGTAACACACAGATATACTGACAAGTGTACACACTTTTCTGAAAAACAATTTTTGTCTGACCAGGACAAATGCTGTGTATTTTTTGCTGTACCAGAATGGCTTTGCAGTTGTGCGTCCACCTGGTCACCATGCTGAGGAATCTACTGCCATGTAAATACATCCACAGCATTTGTGTTGAACAACTAGACAGTTCACGTCTTCCCATCTTGGTGGTCACTGACAGTTTATACTATTTTTTTGTATGTATGTATGTATGTATATATATATGTGTGTGTGTGTGTGTGTGTGTGTGTGTATCAACAGGGGATTTTGTTTCTTCAATTCAGTAGCTATCACTGCTAAGCTGCTGCAACAGAAACTGGGAGTGGGCAAGATCCTCATTGTAGATTGGGTGAGTAGTACTGACACACACATGATCTGTCACAATATAGGCCAGCTGTTCATATCATAATAGGCTAAAAGTATTAAAAACCCCATGAGCAGATATTTGACGGTAATGTAGTGAAAGTTTTACTTATGAATAACTGTACTGTATGCGTCAGTACAGTACTGACAATAAACTTAGAGAAACAGCATGTAGCCATCCAGACTGGTACATACAATAGCTAAACCAGCCATAAGCATAAACCCAGGTGTCAGACTTAGCTGTCCTACCTTAAACCAGGTAATTATTTTCAAACCTTTGTCTGCACAAGAACACTATTGAGTTCTTAGGTTGATTCATTGTCCATACAACAGAACCTATGGGTTCATTCTACATGCATCTCAACTTGGAAAACAAGTGCTTTCAGTGGCCTGTTAGTATTTTAAAACTCACTGGATTAGAAAAATGAGTTGGTGTGCTCTGCTAAGTGTAATTTTCTGGCCAGCTGATTCATTCCCTCCTCCACACTGTCTTTTAATACTGTTGCGAAAAAACACCCAAGGTCCATGGCTCAAGGTCCGTGGTCGAGTTCAATAGACACCTCATGTTAATTACTGATTATTCAGACCAGGCTTTTATGCAGGCATGCAGAACTAATGAAATGATGTCCAAGCTCAGAGTGTTCAGTGTGTCTGAATCATAATATCCCACTGACCTTCTGTCTGATGCCGCTGTGACCTGTCATTTCAGGACATTCACCATGGCAACGGCACCCAGCAAGCCTTCTACAGCGACCCCAATGTCCTCTATATCTCCCTTCATCGCTACGATGATGGAAACTTTTTTCCTGGCAGCGGAGCTCCTGAAGAGGTACAAGCACACATGCACGCATACACATACACACACAACAGAAATAGAGGATTCAATCATAGTTGAGCTTGCACATTCATACCAGTACCACATTCTGGAAATGACAACTCTAGTGGTTGCTCTCATCATTGTACACCCACTGAAGACAGAGAGTCTGTGACTGATCCACACACTCTCAGAAGCACTGTCTCTGACCGGTTTGAATGTTTGGGTGTCATGGAACATTAGGCTGAAATTCATTATTTGCAAAATCTTTAAGCTGTGGTGACAATATCGCCAGTGCGTTTAAAGGTACCCTGTGGGTGTGCCTACACTAATGATTACATGCACTAGAAGTTGTTTCCTTTTACCTGGTGGTGCACTGTTACTTTTCTATGGGGGTTGCTGCCACCAACTGTTGAGCAGTGGAATAGTGTGAAAATTTTGTAAAGTTTGCTTTGAGTATGTCTCTTTGTGTTTCTTCTTCTGTGTGCACATCCCTCTGCTTTTGTATGTGCATTCCGCCAGCAAGCACCAAACTTGGTTACTACTTAATCTATTTTCTTGGCTGCACTGACCATTTACAATACAAAGTAGGCTCATTTTTCATTTACTTTAAGATGATTCATTACTAATAATATTAAAATTTCCCACCACCTTGGAAACACAAATATATATACAGAGAGACAAGAATCACCAGTAAAGGTAATAATAATTATGTCTCTGTCTCTGCAGGTGGGCTCAGGTGCAGGTGTTGGTTTTAATGTGAACATAGCCTGGACTGGAGGAGTGGAGCCCCCTATGGGTGATGTAGAATACCTTACTGCGTTTAGGTAAACATAATTAGTATTATCATTATTGATTGCTTGTTTTTTGAGTATATTTTAAATTGTGACATTATTACCATGTCAAAACAAAGCCACAAATGGAATGGGGGTGGACATGGTGAAGACCAGGCTTGTATGCAGTATTTTCCCTTTAATCTTTAAAAATATGACTCTGCTTTATTAATGCAAAATAGGAAAAAACTAGAAAAGAAAGCAAAGAAGTTTTGAGATCAGTGGGAGTTTAAGCTGTCACTTTCCACACAACTAATGTCTGTGCATTATAACTACTGCTTATGAACAAGTTCTCACAGATAAAGTTAGGTAGGAAAAATGTTGCTTTATGTTCAGTATGAACACACCTTGAAGGAACAGTGCCATTCATCAAAATGTCCACTGTGTGTGTGTCTGTGTGTAGGAGTGTGGTGATGCCCATTGCCCAGCAGTTCAGTCCAGATGTGGTTCTGGTGTCTGCAGGCTTCGATGCAGTGGAGGGTCACCAGTCTCCTTTGGGAGGCTACAATGTCTCTGCCAAGTGTGAGTACCCCTTTGGTTACCATGATGACTTGATGTTGCAGTTTCTGATTGCCAAAAAGTTCGTATTGAGTGTTTAACTGTGACTGGCGTGTGTGTTTGCAGGCTTTGGTCAGCTAACGCAGTTGCTGATGGGTCTGGCGGGTGGGCGGGTTGTTATGGCGCTGGAGGGCGGTCATGACCTCACAGCCATCTGTGATGCATCAGAGGCCTGTGTCTCTGCACTTTTGGGAGACCCGGTGAGACAGAGAGGCAGACTGCCATCACGAATTATTCATGTTTTCATTTCAAAACAAGAACAATACTTTCAATCGTTTTCAATCTGGAGGTGTTGTGCACTGTCCCTATAAAGAGTATGGAAATATAACACTTACAGAAACACTAGTACTACAGTCTTTATTTATCGCTGTCATGGCCTGAGATGACTAATACACATGAACAGTTACTATAGTCTCCCAGTGCAACAATGTGGAACAATATGTTTGAATGTTATTATTCAACATTTTGAGAAATCTGCTTATTTGCTTTTTTTTGAGAGTTAGATGAGAAGGTTGATTCCACCCATCTGTTTTAGCACAGAGTTGAAGACTGGATGTGTTTAGCTTAGCTTAGCATAAAGATTGGAAACAGGGTGGACAGCTGGCCTGGTGCTGCTTAAAGTGTAAAACCCCTGTACACCTATCCAGACCTCTGAAGGTCACTAGTTGACATGTTGCATCTCATTTGTTTAAACTGTGCATACATTATTTCTACATACTATATATGCCCATATGAAACTACCCTTTAATTTCTGCATCTCTTCATTTGAATCTTCATGTATTGGCATGCAGTTTGAATGGCCACACTCAAGTTGTTGGTTTGCTCCTTGTGTGTGTGTGTGTGTGTGTGTGTGTGTGTGTGTGTTTTACTTCGGACAATACCAGGCTTGCCGTTTCCATCTGCTTTCAGTCTTTATGCTAAGCTAGGCAACATTCTGACTTCAGCCCCCTACTTAACACACAGACATTAGATCGCTTCCAAGAGCACAAATAAATGACTTTTCCTGGAAAATATATTTTAAACTATTATTTTATAAACAGCAGATCAGATCAAAACATGCAAAATTAATATTCTATCCATTCAGTGATATTCATTGTGTTTGCAGGATTTATTTAAAAAACACATTTTTCAAGTCTGACGTGCCCAAATGTACATGAGAATAGGTGGTGTTCGCTATAGCTATTCCTGCTCTCCACACCAGCCCTGAAGGTTTATATCAGAAATGCAACTGCACTGTAAGAAATGGAGGACAAAATGCATGCATAAATGCACTCCAGAGTTGTACTGATGCTCATCAGAAGTTTCAGATACTTTTTTAAGTTTTCCACTTTGTATTTGTAGTAGTTCCTTGCCAAGCTCTGGTGGAAGGATACCTCCAGAAAACATAGAAGCAAGTATGTGTGTTGAGGGTTTGCTAGTTAGAATATTTTTGTAGTTATGGTTTTGGGGCACAAAAATGTGTTAAAATCCACTTCAGTTGTGTGTTTGGATTATATTTGTGCATTAGTGCATCTTGAGGCCACTCCAGCTTTTTCTCCTGTTGTCCTTCAGACTCCCTCAATTGTTCTTGCCTCGTCTGCACTTTATAAGACGTAGAACATGGTTTGTCTCTGCATCTATCCGGGGTTTCCTGAAGGAGACAAACAATCTGCAAAAGCTTTGACAATAAATGTGAAACCCAGAGTAACAGATAATTATTTATCTGGCACAGTACCTGTATGATAAGGATTATGGTCAGATAATTCTTTTCTATAAACCGTGGCCTAAACAAAAACACAACAGCAGTCTGAATACAGTACTTCGGGCAGTCACTCTGGTTTGAGAACAAAGCGCCATTTAATGGTGACACCATGCAAAACAAGGAATAGCTCTTGAATGGGCGTTTACTGTGGAATGTAGACATGCCTTATCAGGCAACAGGAGAAGGTGAGCTCCTGGAAGGCTTACGGGAACTGCACGCCAGCTGAAAGTAATTCGGCTGGGAAGTGTAATTATGAGTAGCTGCATCTGTACAATGTGAATTCCCCCTCAAATTCAAAGTCAGACAAGACAATGTTTGTGTTTGTTTCTTACAGTGTAGCTGTGTTCTGGGTGAGTATCTTCAGGGCCAAAGAGAAGGGATAATTACAGTGATAATGAATGACCTATCCTCATATACATATGGGCACATCAATATTGTTTTAAGATTGACTACAAAAATCCTGAATCAATCCTTTGATTGTTGAACATAATGTACAGAAGTTTATTTAATACATTTCTGTTAACATGCGATTTCTGTTTCTTTCAGTGTGACTCCGTATTTCAGTGGCCTCAAGAAAAGCCATGTCCAAAAGCCTGCGCCTCACTGGAGAGAGTAATAGAGATCCAGAGTAAGAAACACACACACACACACACACACACACACAGTAAATACACTGAAAGAGGAGACGTTCTGACATGTCTTGATCTTCAATCCCTGTGTGTGGCTCTCTTGTTCCTCCAGGTAAACACTGGTCTCGTCTCCAGAGTTTGTCTCAGACAAGTGGCCACTCACTATTGGATGGCCCTCTTGGTGCTCAGGGCCAATCCGAGAAAGACGAAGCAGAGACAGTCAGTGCCATGGCTTCCCTGAGTGTTGATGTTGATCAGCCAGGCTCTGTTCCTGATAACACCGAAGCCAGCAGGTGTGCAGTGGATTGTGGTGACTGTCTGGTAGCATCGTCATGTCATTATGAAGCAGTACGACAGACTGAGCGCTAGCAGTACAGAGTATGGAAGTATGGTACAAATCCATACATGTGTCAGTCAACTCACACGCAGCGTCCATTGAGCTGACACAAGTAGTGCTTCTTTCACTCTCAGCAGCATGGTGTCTAACCTTAAGAACTGTTAGCTTGTTTGTACCATGGTGTCAATAATAGCATAAAGAAGCCAAATTTAAAGTAAAAAAACAATAAATTGAATCACAAGAAGGAAGGACATACTGTACATGTATAGTAACTAGCCCAGTTACATAATGAACATCCAGAAACTTTTGACTATTTAACTACCAAAGTATGTCTAATTGAGGGTTGTGTAATTGTTTCTTAAAATAGTATGATCTTGCAGGGTACTGTTGTGATAATGCTTTAGGACATGACGTTAGTAGAATGAAGAAGATTCCTGAGTGAGAAGCACATATTGTGTGCAAACAGGGTAACACAACAGCATCCAGCAGCCAGCGTTATGGCATGTTGTAAATCTCCTAATATTACTTTTTTAAGATTAAGAATTATACTGATATTATTGTAGTATTTGGTACAGGTTTCGTTGTGATCAGCCTACTTGCTTTCTTCATCATCTGAGTAATTATCAATTATATGTAGTTGACATGTATCATGATCATTTTTGTGGGCAGATTATTATGGCTAGAAAGACATAATATGGAAAGACAATTTATAAGCAGCTTTAGAGCTCGTAGCCCAGTTGTTTTTTCACGTGTGGCTACATGTAACAGTTACAATAATGCTAATGGGTAAATGACTGTATTTAGCTAAACTGGCATAAGGTTAAAAAAATTTTTCAACAGTATCACAAGGGGAGCCGAGTCACTAAAAGACTGGCAAACTGACTCAGTATTTTGTTATAAAACACCAAAAGTTAGTAACATTAGCCATCATAAGCTACAGGTTGTCTCAGACCAGTTAAAGCTGAACCAGACCGTTAAACCTGTGAACATATTTAACTGAGCAATGGTGAAGATTTGCTTCTTTCATTTGAACAATGTGTTTTTTCTTTCACAGGTTGCATAGTCTTACTTTAACACATTCTCCCGTTAGGTAAAGTTGAGGTCATCCATACTAGAGTGTGGATACCCAAACTGAGCCTGACGGGACCAGTCGCTGCCCGAGGGTTTGGGCTGGGTTCTGACAGAAGCTTTGAAATTATGTTTGGGCCCAGGTCTGGTTCTGACACATAGGTCAGACTTTAGCCTAGGCGGCTGGAGCACTTGCATGGCTGCTTCGTTTAATGGTAAAGGGAAAAACTCAAAGGCATTGAGCTCAGGTCAGGTTTGGTCGCCACACTCTCATGTACAGGTCAGGTTTGGACAAAAACATGCAGCCTGATCCATACTCTAATCCATAGTGCTTTGGAAGAAAATTCTGTTAGCAAAATTCTTTTTGGCACAGAATTGTCAGAAGCAGCAAATCTGAGGCTCATTTGTTATAACTAACTTTAATGTACATATTTTGACAAACAGGCTTAAATGATGTTTGATTTTGAATCGCTTGCAGGTCCACAGAGGAGCCAATGGAAGAAGAGCCTGTATTGTAGGTGGGACTTAAACAGACAGCACACAAAATCTCCATGCTCACCTCCTTCTAGCACCTCCTCTTCCTCTTCCTCCGCAGAGTTTGTGTAGGTACACACACACATACATACACACGAGGTGGAATTGTGCCACTGAGGACAACTCTGATTGAGTGAGGAGAACATTATGGAGAGAAGAGAAGGTGGGGCCTGTGAAAAACATGGACAGATCTCTTTGCTAGTGGTTCATCAGTCCAAGGGGAGCAAACGACTTGTTAGCATCTCCATGGAAACCAGAGGAGGGGAGCGTCAATGAGAAGACTTGTCTTGTAACCTGTATATTTTACCACCTGTACACAGCACCACTGAATTTTTCCCCTCTCCAATCAGTCCTCTATGTTTGTATTTCGTCCCCTTCTCTGTTTCCACAGATGGACAGTGACTGTGGAGAATGTGTTTCAATCCCAAGTGGACGACTTGTCTTCTTGTGAGTGTGTGGGTGCGTCAGATAGACAGGCCGAGCGAACATGGGGTTGGCTGGCAGGGGAGGATTAACCTATTTTTAAACGAGCAGAGGAGGAACTAGGTGCCTTTTTTGTCCACAGAAATTAAACCAACCAACCAATCAATCACTAACACTACCACCACCACCGCAGCACCTCAGCAAACTGACTAGCCAATCAGGACTGAAGAAACACACTGATGCGCGTGCATGCACACACACACACACACACACACACACACATTGCTGTTGTTTCAGTCAGTCAGTTCATTTTTGTGTCTGTTTTTTCATCTGGATGCCTTAATTTGTTCTTATCTCACTATTTAGCAACATTGAGAGAGACAAAGAGAAAAACGAGAGATGATATATATTCAGAAATGTATTAAAACTTCTAAGAATTGTATTTTCTTTTAGATCTGACAATATTCATGTCAGGTATTTCCAGCAGACTTAGATTTTTTTTTTTTTTAAATGAAGAAAGCCTTCTAAAGCCATCATTACACACTAGAAATCTCCAGTAAAAATCTCCATTGAATATTAATAATAATATCAGTAATAATATTCAATCAGACTTTTATGGAATCTGGTGAAAGTGTCTCAGGATCAACTCAGTATTCATTGTTTTTACATGTAATTATTCAAACTGCATGACTTCAGACCACTTCTCTATCAGTCCCGTCTCTCTCGTTCACTCATTCTGGAAGTCATGTGACCCCTTTTTCTCTAAAAGGGATTGTGGTACATTTTTGAAACACCAGTATGACTACCTTTTTTCTTGTTGTAATATTTTATTGTACTGTTACGTATTTGGTGTAAATATCGTCTCTTGTCGAGTTGCCCACAGTTAGGTCACAGCAGACTCAGTGTGGTCACTTTTCTATATCTGTACATACATACATGTATAAAACACTAAATACTTTGTCTTTTTGTATAAAAAAGCAAAAATAATATTCTACATCTATATATATATTCTACACACATGCGTGTGTGTATGTAAATAAGAACTGTTTTGTCCAGTCAGACTGGATTTATGAATATATTCTGTTTGTAGATTTGATGTTGTCAAAGTTTGGCTGTTCGATGGGAAGTAAACAGACAGTCTGATGTCATCAGACTGCCACCTGTTTGTTGGTTCATTTATTTTGGTTACAGATGTTGAGGACAGCTGGATATTGTTGTAAACTGTGGTTGTTGTTGTTGGAAGTAAACAGTGAGCTCCCGTTCTGCGGGCAGCGCTAGCCTCCACAGGCAAACTGTGCAAAAAGACACAATAAGTGGATAATAGGTTGGTCCAGTAATTATGTACTTTTGTAGTCCACCAGGGAGTTACAGTAGCTAGTCCCCTCGTGGTCTCTGATATTCATTAGCCTGAACTATCATACTGCATATCACAGATCTGAATTGCTCTCTCCAACTCCAACATTTAGTCAGAGAGTGCCACATAACATTTGTTTACAATGTGAACTCATGTGGTGGTCACCAAACTTCTAAGATGGGCAAACACCATGAGGCACTTGTAAGGTAACATATATATGATAATTTACCTTGACTAAGAAAGGTTTCCTCCATTAAACACAATACAACCATATAAAAAGGTGGCAAAGGATGTAGCACACAAGATGACGCCAGTGGCACCACAAAGGAATGGTACATTGGCTAGTGTTGATTCTCCTTAGATGATGATAGAGTCGTTAATTTAAAGCTGCAGTCATCAGTATTTTTTCAATAACAATATATCACATGACATTGTGAAAGGGGTTGCTCTTAGTGTGGAGACTAGAGAATTATCATCTGAATCTGCAGGTAGCTACTAGGTTTCACAGCTAAAGAGACACATATTTCCCTCAGCAATCAGTAGAGACAAAAACAGAGCTAAAAATGTCAGTAGCAATACTGGACTGTGTAATTGTTTTATGGAGTAGCCCTTACAAACCAGATTTGTTACACCAGTCAAAAGGATAAGTCAATAGGCTAAATATATACATTTTTTTACAAAGTACAGGTCTTTAATCAACCACTCACCTACTTTAAAGTGCAGCTCTGATGCGTTTTTCAGTATCACAACAAAGGGACATACCACATTAGGGGACTGCAGGTGCTGTGCTCACCATAAATACCTGTTGGATGCAAATATTCAGAACTGGACCACCCTGTTATCCACATCTACAGAAACAGAACCCAGAAACACTATTGAGTGATATCAGCACATGTGATGTCCATTTCCCAGAACCCTCTCAGTGTAGCAAGCCGACGCTGCTAACTCTGGGTGTATGTCCCAATCCCCTTAACTTGCGAGACAAAGTGAAACGTGAATGCAATTAAGGGGACTGAGATATACCCACGGTCTCATTTGTTCAAAGCAATACAACACTGACAGGACAGCAGTGACAGAAAAGAGAAAGAGACTACAACACCCAGCTTCAGCGTGGTCGCAGCAGACAGAATCACAGCTTACATTATTGATGGCGCTTCCTCTACCACCTGTGCTTGAGTGCTATTTGTGTGTATTATCTGTCAGGTGCAATAAATAGACAGTATTGATTGATCTGCAGATTGGTTGATTTATTGAGCTGTGTTTCCAGGTGGTTCACTGTAGTCTTCTTGTACTAATGTAAACACTAACACCATTTTGTCCATTAAACCTAGTCAGTAACAGCGGCGCCTTGCACAGGTGGATGAGTGGGTGGTGTCACTTGTTTGTTGTAATACTGCAGCCTTTTGCTGTATCAATGTCGTTCTGCGATTTCAGCACTTGCCTCGATGAATCCTACAGACACCGCTTGGTGTTGCAAACACAAGCGCAGGTTACGGACTGAGGCTTTAGGAGGCTGTTTCAGTGCAGCTGAGCAGAGTATCGCTCAGTCCTGGTTGGTTTGTACTGACACAAACTTTAGGTCGCAGGAGCTGCCATGACCGCTCTAGTCGTGATTCCTGC
>NW_018128243.1:117146-128899 GCF_001952655.1 Monopterus albus | reverse complement strand
CAGCTTCTATCCTGTACATTTAAAACTCTACCAATACAATATGAATAGTGTTGGCACAGTCTGACAGTCTGTGTTGTCCGGGCACTCCTCCAGTTCAGAAGCTATACAGCTTTACTGTCACTCACATTAAGGTGAAACACACACTTTTCACACAAGCTCAGTCTATTTTGCTACATGAGTTAATACTGTATATTTCTTGATATGTTTGATACGGTGGTGTACATGTAGTGTCCTGCTATGATGCAGTGTGGGTGTGGGGGTATTTTTGGACTTGGGTGGGACAGACAAGATTCAGTATCGGTGTGACTGTCTCCTTCTCTCTCTTTTTACCTCCTTGTGTTCTTGGGAGGGAGACGCTCCCTCTTTTTCCTTCCTCTCATCTGGCTCGTGACTAAAAACCGAACTGATCAGAAGCACATTCCTGCCTCTTCTCTGTCTGTGCTGTTGTTTTATCCAGATTCCCGAGATTTCCTGTTGCAACAAAACCATGTGTTTCATTCTTGCTGAGTCACATGTATATAAAAGTACATATACGTGTTCATATGTGCAATACATGCTATTCGAGCAATCTGTTACTGTGACTATTATTGATGATGATATTTGTCCCTTTTTCAAAGTTTCAGCCTGTTTTTCTTGTCGTCCTGATTTTCCTGTTGATGAATTGCGTTGCAGGAACTTAAAGGAAGGTGACTTGTGATTCTTTACACTCAATTTCATTTCAGGTGTGAACATTTTAATGAAGCCCCTTTTTTAATTAATCTTACTGTAATGTTGTGACGTTGATCCTGATTATGTTTCTTTGTTTGCTTTGTTAGGTTGTTTTTTTGTTTGTTTGTTTGTTTTTGTTTTTTTAAGTGGGCCTGTTATAAAACGTGTCCGTTAACTCAATAAAGCAATTCACTGACTGTTTCATTTCCATTACAGAGTTATTGTACAGTAGTTCTTATCCTTTTCTACACAATGTGAAATTCAGGGAACAATTTTCAATGGAATAATCAAACATTTTGGGAAACATACTTGCTTGTTTTCATGCTGAAAGTTGAGTATAATAATGCCAGCTCTCATATCTGCACACTAAGCATGAAGCTACAGCCAGCACTGTTAGCATAGTTTAGCATAAAGACTGGAAACCAGTGGAAACAATTAGCCTGGCTCCATCTATAGGTTACAAAATCCCCTTGTGCTAACAGTACATTGGAGCCAGCTCTATATTTAATATACATACATTAGTTAGTTAGTCTGTGTAAATGAAAGTTTGGAAGAAACAGGGTCCCAGCAGATTTTTTTTAACTGTTCAATTGTGTCTGACTGCTCATGTTTCTTGCCATATTGTGCTGAGGCATCTGTTTCAAACCAGGTGCTTGTAGGGTCACTGCACAGCCTCTGAAACTTGCCCTGTCAGCATACCTTGGCACGATGAGTGGAAACAAGGAAAACACTGTTCAAATGTGACCAAATCTGGCTACTAGCACCATTAAAGCACCTTTGGACAGAGCTAGGCTAACTGTTACCCCATTTCCAGTCTTTATGCTGCACTAAGCTAATGGTATCCTCACTGTAGCCTCGTACAGAGTGGTGTCAGAAAGTATTCAGACCCCTTGACTGTTTGCACATTATGTTGCATTGTGAATTTAATTTAAAATAGATGTTTAAAAAGTTGCTCATCAGTCTACACTCATAACCCATAATAATGTGAGAACATTCTCTTTTTTTCTTATTACAAATTAGTTAAAAATCAAAAACTTAAATCTTACAGAAATGTTCAGTACTATGTAGAAACCTTTGGCAGCAGTTACAGCTTCTTCTTGGGTTAGGTCTCTGCAAGCTTTGCACATCGGGACCAGGGCAGTTTATCCTCTCAAGCTCCATCAGATTGGAAGGGAAGTGGCTGTGTTCAGGTCTCTGCACAGGTGGACAATCAGAAGTAGCAAAATATCATTATGGGTTCAGTTTGATGGACAAAAATGGCAATTTTATCCAGTTAAATTAAATCCATTTAATTTATCCCTTTAAATCAAATTAAATCTGCAACATAAAGTGTGCAAGAAGGGGTCTAAATACTTTTTGAAGCCACTGTATACAAATCAAATATGCATTTTCCCAAAATGTCAAATTATTCTTTAAGGTTTGATGTTTCCCAAATGTCCATTGCTGCCACATGTCATAACAGAATGAGATTTGTTCTTTCCCTCATTAGTTGTAAGTTGATTAATCCATGATTAAAAATCATTAAAAAAACATGAATGTGTTCATTCAAAAGCATCCAGGTCTGCTGCATATTTTAAACCAACATTTACAGACTAGCAGTTTTAGCAAGGAAGCTTATGCTCAACTTTAAAGATGTAAACAAAAAAGACCGGACCTGTTGAAAGACCTGACACACCTGATGACCCCAGGAACATCACTGAAGATACGTCCCAGTGCATCCAGATGTATCTCATACAACTAGAGCTGAAATTACTGATTAGCCAATCCACACAAAACATACTGAAACTATTGTATATATTGTAATCATCAGTTAATTTAGGATTTTTAAGCAATAATACAGAAATGCAAAATCACTTGTCAAATGTGAAGATGTGATGGTTCTTTTCTTTTGGTGACATTAAACACCTTTGGGTTTCAACCATTGGCTGGACTGCATACATATGATGGATGTCACATCACCACTTCCCTCCCCCATGCAAAAAGTGAAGCAGAAATATTAGATGGATGGAGTGACAGCATCGGACCGCCAATCAAAGTTCCCACATTAAGCACTTGTTCACACATCGGTGTGATAACATCTACCAAAAGTGGCAGGAATCACCTTTGGGAAAAAATTTTATGATTTGTGCTTTGAATTTCTATTTTGGCTCATGTCCCATCTACTAACATGGAGGATGCAGTATTTATGACCTATACTGCAACCAGCCACCAGAGGATAGAGTCGATGGTTTTGAATTAAAGCAGGCCACCCACTGACCAACCTGCCACTGAACAGCTTACCTGTTAAATGTTGGCCTTGTCAGTATCTCACCATACATGCAGTAGGTTTTGGGGATAGAGTACCTGGTCAAAAAGTCAATGCTCTTATTAACCAAGGACATTTTATTACTCAATTTATAAATATTCAATCTGAAATAGAATTTAAGCTTCATGTTTAATAGATTAATATCACTACAAAATTTACCACAAAATTAAAAGTACATTGGAAAGTCCATTTTATACAAAAGAAACACAATGTGCTTGTCTCAAAAATATATACAGTGTTTCAACCAGAGCGAGCCCTGGAGCTGAAGAGCGAAACAAGCAGCCGTGGTCTAGCCCTCCGGTGAGTAGATCT
This sequence comes from Monopterus albus, assembly GCF_001952655.1. Classification (NCBI taxonomy): domain Eukaryota; kingdom Metazoa; phylum Chordata; class Actinopteri; order Synbranchiformes; family Synbranchidae; genus Monopterus; species Monopterus albus. The sequence continues at coordinate 125,574 of NW_018128243.1, read as the reverse complement.
TGATGAGGTGCTGCAGTTCAGTGGGATATCCGGTAACCGGGCAACGGCGTTTGACTTTCACATACGTGTAGATGCAGCGGTAACAGAAGACAAAGCCAGAGGTGGACAGCACAGTAGCATTTGTACGGCGCTTCTGGCACAGAGGGCAGTTCCTGCTGTCAGAGCCTGGCTGGGTTTCGTCGCTGTGATTGGCTGAGATAGATGGCGGCGACTCTTGCAGGTGGAGGGGGGGCGGAGGAACAGGCAGGGAGGTGAGGGCTTTCACAGTACTCTGGTTGTCAGAGGAGTACCACCACTCCAGGAACTGCAGGAAGAAGACACCCAGAGAGAGAGAGGTGGAGAGGGAAACAGCCACGCCCCTTGCTGCTTGTGTCGTCAGCCACCACACTCTCTGCACCAAGCTGCAAACAGAGGAACAATGCATTGTGGGTAGTGGATTTAAGAACTTGTCTGGCATAAGGGGTAAATCCCAATTCCCTTAACTGATCATTCCTCACTCAACCAAGAAGTTGTTTCAGTCCATCATCTTAAAGGACATCCCAAAGCTCTTATTCCTGCTCTGAGGAGCAAGGAGGTTGGAGGAGCCATGAGTGAGGACACATGGGACCATCCTTTGCAAAAGTCTGTTATGGAACGACATGCTCCTTTAACTGAAATCAGCTGGTGATTGGACACTTCAGATGAAGGATTTGAGGAAATACCATTACATTGTTAGCAACATGTTTCCTCAAGTCCTCTCTGCTTATGATTTCTCTTTCCTTGCATCTTACATGGGTGGGACTAAGGTGCAAGGAAAAGATGCAAGGGAATTGGGATTTACCCTTAAAGAACCCATTTGTATTCTTAACCTGAATTTTTCTACTGTTTTTGGTGGGTTGGCACCAAATGCATTTCCTTCCTCTAAAAACACGGCACCCAATGTTTCTTAAAAATTTGAATTTGTATTGGTACATCCACCTTTACTAGCTTGTAGCCTTCCTCTTTCCTGTCTTTGCTGGTGCACTGTGACACATTTTGGCCTGTACCACCACCTGCTGGTGAGTGGGGCAGCTTAAAACCACTGACAGGGGATGTGTGTAGCACTCACATGCACTCCTCACAAAATAAAGCATGGACATGCTGATAAAAAAAAACCCAGCTCATGGATTACTAGAGGTCTAAAACTCTATAGGAGATCTTTGTGCACAGTTATAAACTGATTCACAGTTACTCTGTGGAGTTGTTGACCACTAGCAGCACAATGGAACAACTGTTGTTTCACATCTACAGATGGTGCAAATGTGTGCAGTGCATCAACAATGGCAAAGAAGAAGAATGCAGGCTAGTAAGCATGGATGTAAACAATGCTAGTTTCAAGCTTTTAAGGAAAATCAGCTTTGCAAATGTCTTATGAGGAAGGATGCACATTCAACATGTTTATTAGATCCCAAAGATACACATAATGTGTTCTGATGATTAACACTGGGTGTAAACATCCATTTACTGACAATAAAACACTTTAAGTCCTCTTAGCTATGCTGTTTGCACTTCAGGATAAAACAATTTAAAGTGAGATGTTACCTCCCACCAGCTGGGCTGCCAGTGTTGCTGGTCTTTAGCTCCATGTCTCTGATGTCTTGGGTGTTAAGTCGAGCCAGTTTCACTCTGGCCAGCCACAGCAATGGACTATGGGTCCTGGTCACTCCAAAGATAAAAAGCAGCTGCTGGCAGAATATCCAGGCCTGCCAGGCTGTGCTGACGTATGGGTATGCTGCCATGGCCACCCGGTACAGCCTCTGTCTCCTGGTCTGCGCTAGCTGGATGGAAAAGTCCACCTCATCCCTCTGCCGTGCCAGCATCACCTCCAGCTTGGCTCGCAGGTATGGCACCAGGCAGAGAAGAAGAAGAGAACGCCAGTATGGTTTCCCACGCAGCCCCAGGTGAACAGGAAATCCCTGCCCTCCTGAAACTCTTTTCAGGCCGTAGAAGTTCTCAGAGAAGGAGGCGCTGCACTGAGACAGGAAGTGGTTCTGGAGGAGGAGGTCCAGCACCAAGTAGAGCTCATCAAAGCGTTGCCACAGGAAGCCAAAGCGGGACGGGTTGGACTCTGCCAGAACCTGAGAGAGTAACAACAGCACTAGGCTTGTTAGAGTCCAGCTGAAGTTTGCTTGCATCTCAAACTGTCAAACAAATGCAGCCACTGACTAGATTTACATTTGCTTTGTCTTTTAAATTTCAACTAGAATTACTGCTTTGTGGTTGTATGACACCAGCAACCAATCAAGTTTCAGTTTACATACTTATGTCCAGTCCAATTATGTAGTGAAGACTTTGAAGCTATTTAATACAATATATTATCTGTATTATTTGGCAAAATAGAAATTATCACCGTATTGGCAGGTATGATTCTAGAAAATCATGTACAGTGTGAAACATACTGTCTTTACTTAGAGAATATTTTTACAGAGCTTTGTCACATCGGAAGCAAACCTGGAATTTATTTATTTATTTATTTTTGCATACGCCCAGGCCAGCAACTGGGAAGAATGGGCATCATCTTGTAATCCAGTATCCAGGTCTCTTACATACATATGACAGACCTAGTGCCTTATGTGCCTGGTTACAATTGCTAAGTTATGATTGGGTAGGATTTTGTGAACAGTTAGATGGGAGCCTCACCTTGACAGCATGTCTCAGAGCAGGTTTGACCGCGTCCATCAGAGACTCCTGTGCCAGAACCTCAAAGATTGACGGCTGCTCATTCACAGCCGTGGAGGTCAGATGAGCTCCAGCCTCAGCCATGGCTGCTGCACAAGCACATCACAAAAGAGACGAACAAGTGCATTAACCTGGAGGAATGGCTAAACCATAGCAGTAGAGACCTCATAAAAACACTTTGAAGTTGGTTGATGTCCTACACATTGACTTATGTCAGGTCAGTCTTACATCTTTTTTACTTATGAAAGCAGAATTGCAACTTTAGAAATCGATTTGCTTGTTTGTTCGTTCGTTGTAATGTGGTCAATCTATTTTTTAAATGGGAAAAATGCGATCAGCCCCGTTGGCCTTTAGAAAGGCCCGCTAACTTCAGCTCATCCTTTTGCCTGTGTACTGTCTCAAGGTTGTCAAATACTGACGTTCAAACCCCTGATGGTAAGGTAAAAATAGCATCCGTGTCAAAATTTAGTCTGTAATGTACAGCAAATCTGATGGGGAGCGATGATGTCACTAGAAACTTATAGAGGATTAATCCTGCCGAGTGTTTGAATATTCAACGTGAAACTGACTACAGCACAAAAATGCAGCCCGGGTTGTTTGTGCAGCCATGTGGTCAAACTGGTGACAACGTACCTTCCTCTGCTAGCTGTTAGCTGTAACTTAGCACGACAATGTCACTGACATCTCCTAATGTTTCCTCGGGCTCCGTTAACACAGCATGGTCCTTTAAAACACCCCATATTACGCGAAACTTTACAGCAAAACTCCAAACACTAGTTTACCCCCACATTTTTCTATTATTGACTGCTCGCTATGCACAGTGCACCGCTTACGCACTCAGAAAGTTTATTTATTTCAGTAACGTCATGACGCATATGACGTAGTTCCGGTCGGGCTTTTTGAACGTGAAAATAGATTTTTCTGCGGATTAAATATCTTATAAAACGTGAAAATGTCAGAAAATAATGAAAAATTCACGCTACAATACCTGACGTTCCATGCCTTTTTGCAGCAGTCTAAAACCCAGATATGTTCGACTAACATTGATTTCAACGGGACATTAAGTTTGCCCACTGTTTGAATTAACATAATTTAAGTTTTCTTAATGTTTCCAGCAGCTACTGCTGGGTTTGTGTGTCTTTCCACAGATAAGTGACAGTTTTTAGTCTGATGTGGCTCCACATTCTTCAGTTTAAGTGGAGGGCCTTGCCTGCTGAATTACTGTGCCTCAAATCTGCTGTGTGATCATTTGATTTAACACATTATTGTTACACATTAGGCACATGTGCAAATTATATGCACTGTATTTACAACCACAGCCATTGCTGGCTGATTCCCAATTACTCTTGACAGTGATGTTGCTGTTCCTGACAGGTGCTACAATAACTGGCCACCTTTGTGTGTAGTTATTGAAGTAAGAGGCAGGGGCCATGTGACTGGCTGAAAGGTGAGGGGGAATAACAAAACCACGGTCATGGAAAATGAAACATATTTGACATTATCAAATAAAAATGGCTTGAAATCAAACTTCCACTGGAAAAAAGCTGTCATTATGATAATCAAACACTTCTAAAAATGATGTCAAATTATAAACAGTTCATAGTGATGAGGTAAAGATTTGTTAAATAATTTTCTAAATTGTTGTTTCATGTATATATTGATGATATACAGTAAGACTAGTTTTCAGGACTCTGGAATTCTGGGCCCCAAAGTCAAGTGTCCGCTTTGCTGTGTTGTAAATTCAGCCTTATATGAGACAGTACTGTTTCCACAATCAGACAGTATATTGATACAGCATATGAATTTGTTAGTAAAATAGGTTGTAGCTCTGTTTCTATCTGTTGGTCTATCTGGCTCCCATTCTCACAAACTCCTCACAAGCTGTTACTGGCCTTCATATAATATTCAGCAGTCAGTATTACCAGGAAATGAGGGACATAGAGACTGAAACATGATGAAAACAACAGACATCTGCCAAAGTTTAGTGGATGAGAGGGAACATTTGATGATCAGAGAGGATTAGAGGATTACAGCTGACTACACTGAGAGTCTCCATCAGCATCAGCATCGCTCTGGTATTTCTTTCTCTCCCTGTCTGTCTCTGTCAAGCGCTGTCATCCAGCAAAGCCAGAGGACATGGAGAAGCTGATGGTCCAGGATGGAGATGTCTGGATTCTTCATCAATGAGAGAAGTGAGTCCAATGTTTGGTACAGAGAATGACACTATCAAAGCAAATGATTTTTGGTGTCATTTGGATCCTGATTTAACTCTTTTCCGGTGTCACGGTCAGATTTACAGATTTAGACTTAAAAATACACTTAATAGTTTTCACAGACCTTTATTTTCCTCTAGTTTTATGAGTGAAAAGTGTATTGTCAACCAATAACACAAGAACTGTACTTCGTTTTTTTGACAATATATTATAAACAGTGTTTGTTAGTATTTATACTGAACAAATGTTATGATGAAAAAACTAACAGTCTAGTGAATTTAATTCTTTCTGCTTGTCTGCTCTTAATGAATCTGATTATGTAATTACATTTGCATGATAAATGGAGGATAGAGTGGATTTTTAAAATACTGTGTTTAAAGCAAGTGTAACAGTTGTACAGATTGATGTTAACTAGGTCAGTTATGTAATGATGAAAATATGGCTGACACTTCATTGTATCTGATATGAGTGCAGTTCCCTTTACACATTGCCCTGTCTTATTCTATAACATGTGTCCTATACACACACAGTTCTGAATCCTGGGTTGGACCACAGGCTGTTCCTTTGATCCCTCTGTGTTCAGCTGCCACCTTAGTTCACCAGGCCGACAACTTGGGCTATTCTGGGTGAAAAGGTGAAAACATGTATTTCAAGAAATGGTTAGCCTCCATGTTGTCTACATGCACAATGTGTTGTACACTACATGAGAAGATTATGGCTTTACAGGACAAACTGGTTTATAATAAATCAAGTGAAACATACATTCAGTGCTGCTCCCTGTAATGCATTGTGGTTGAATGGTTTTCCCTAAAACACTAAGATGTCATTGTTGGTGAGTGGTTTGATAAGTTACACTTACAACTTAGTGAGAAACATGGGGTTGTGCTTCACTGAGGATCTTATTCATTCTGTCTCTGTCATTCAGTACAGAAACGGGCTTCCTGCTCACAGTAATCATGATTGCGTTTGTTGCTTTCACAGTTTACAGCAGTCAGTGATTACATTGAAAATAGGATGCTGAATATAAAATGTGGTTTATTGAACTTACATTTAGAGTTTTTAACAAACTTATAGTATAATTATTTTAGGAACTATACATGACTGATATTTTTTTTTAAATAATCTCACATATCCCCTACAGTACACCAAGGGGTACTTGTACCCCCGTTTGAGTATTACTGCTCTAAACCCTGAGACTGACTTAATGTAACTTAAAACTCTGCTTGCTTTCCCCCCCAGTTTCATCAACACCGACTGTGAGGCTTGGTGAAGGCAACAACAGAATTAAACTACCAAGCTTGATTCAGCTTTTCACACTTTAACTTCTTTTGAACAAGCTGTTCTCACTCCTCCTGCTGTCCAGGAAAGTATGTCTCTCCATTTACGGGCCCTTCTCCTCCTTCTTTTTGCCTTTTACTCACCACCATTCCTTCTTCTGCCAGTTGAGTGCTCACGTTTGTGTCCGCACCAGTGCACTTGTTACCAGCATGCTGATCTGGTAGACTGTCATGCTCGAGGCTTTGAGCATGTTCCCAGGGGCCTCCCGCATGGCATATGGCTGCTGGAGCTGGGGGAGAACAATCTAAGAGTGATTGGCACCCAAGCCTTCAGTGGACTGTGGTCCCTGCAGGTACTGGTGCTCACCAGCAGCCAGATACAAGAAGTACAACCACAGGTACAAACGAGGGGATGGCAGAACTAAAACAGTATTAAAACATTTCTTAGGAACATTTATGTTTTTGTTCTTTGTAAAATCGCACTGGAAAGATTTGAATTTATTTTAGCGATGCAAACAGGTTAAAATATTTTTAAATGTGAATTCCATTCTTGTGTGATGTTGTAGGATAGTCGCAATCAAAGTTAACACTTAAGAACTTAAGTTCAAGCCTAGAGAAGGTGTTTGTACTAAAAGGAACTGAGGTGAAGTTCATATGTCAGTTGAAGATTAATCACTGGAATGAGCTGAAGTTTCAGGTACATAAAGTTGAACTGTTACTGAAAGCAGCTGATCTCATATTTAAAGTAAAAATGAAAACCAGCTGAAGTATCAACTGAAGAATAAGGGCAATGATACTCAACAGCTGCGATGCCAGTCATTGTTTATATGCTTGTTTGTGTACTTTGTGCATATCTGGAGGATTAGAAAGCATATAGCTTGTAAATGAAAGCACTGGAAATGTCAGTGGAGAGCACTGTGTGCTGAAAACAATTGTCAGCTGATACAATATGTCATAGTAGAAAAGTAGATGAAGTGAAAGGTTAAAGATTTGTCAAAGCTGTTGTAATGCCAGTTGATCTGACAGCACCGCAGGTAGTTAAATGGAAGGAGTGAAGGGTATAGGGGAACAGACTAAGGAAGAATGAGGATGGTGGACCAAGGGATGGAACATTAAAGCACTGAAGATTTAAAATCGGTTGTTTTTCTCCCTCCGCAGGCTTTTTTCTCTTTGTCCTTCCTGGAGAAGCTGGATCTCAGTTGGAACCTGTTAACTTCCCTCCCTGTCGACTTCTCAGTCAGTCTGTCGGCTCTCAGAGAGCTTCGCCTGGAGCACAACAACTTACATTATATACCTGCAAACAGGTACAGTTGACTGCAAAAGTTTGCGTCCCCTTATTTAGAAATGGTAAAAAGACTAAAACTAAAAATTTGAAGCACGTTCAGGTAACAAATGTTCCTTCATCAACAGAAGTAACAAAAATGATCAGGGTGTATAAAAAGAAAGTTATAGTAAAATAATGAAAATCATACCAGTGCCTTTTATGAAATGTTCTCTAATACTTTGTATGTCCTCCCTAACCTCCTCCAACCTCTTTGGTTACCCTCTGAGCAGTGTTTGTATCTTTTCAGGTGTAATTTTTCTTGTCTTTAACTCCAAATGAATGCTGATGTAGCTCAGTATCTGCTAGATGTGTGTAGGAGCAGCTCTCATCCCATAATCGTCTCCCCCTCCTTCTGTCAGCTTGGAGTATCTGGACAACCTGGAGAAGCTGGAGCTCAGTTATAACCGGTTGGTGTCAGTTGGCCCTGGTGTGTTCAGAGGCCTCTCCAGGCTCAGACAGCTCTACCTGCATAACAACCAACTGACTGCTGTGCAGCAGGGGAGCCTGGATATGCTACCAGCACTAGAAGTACATAACTAACAATTGACATGATTATGTACAGTATGTATATCAGGTTGTCTGTATGGCCATCTGTCTGATTACCTGTCTGTCTGTCTGTTTAGGTGCTGCAGCTGAGTCACAACAACATCTCTCAGATAGACAGTAACGTTCTGGCTCCTCTCTACAGCCTAGCAGTTCTCGCTCTGGATGGAAACAATCTCCATCACCTCAAGTTTAAAACCTTCATCAGCCTACATACAACAGCTACACACATCCAGCTATCAGGTGTCTAAAATCACTACTGCTATTATGTATTGATCTTGTTTTAAACGTGTTGTTCATCAAGTGCAGAGGCACCAGTCTTGCTCACAATATGAATGTCATTTTTCACTCTACAAGAGAGCCACCATAATAGT
>NW_018128243.1:113084-117115 GCF_001952655.1 Monopterus albus | reverse complement strand
CGTTCCCTACTACTATAATAATGACACATGGCACTGCCATTTTCTGCCCTTGGTCTTTTGGTTGTGGAAAAAGAAAGGTGGCAGCGGAGGCAGAGAAATGAGAAACTACACAGAATGGGTGAAATCATGGACACTGCAATGACAGGCTGAAGGGGCTTTCCCAAACCGTTGTCTTGTTGTGTGGTCTCTGTTACTGATGTATTCCAACACCAATTTAACATGCCAAATTGGACAAAAACCTGCTGGCAGGGTCCAACTAGAGCCAATGGTGCAGGACACATCAGGAAGATGAGCCCCAGCAAACACTCACTGACAGCCTGATGATGTCCAACAACAGACTGTCACCTTGGTGTGTCACAGGCCTTACTGAACTGAGCATACACTGGCTGTGTAGTAATCAGCCAGTTCCTTTACCTTGTGGTGCTCTTTTTTCATAAGACCTGTTTTTTTTTTTAAGTTACATTTACCTTTCTTGTTGCCACTAGGAAACCCATGGAGCTGTGACTGCGAACTGCATCGTGTCTTCAGTAAGATCTTGTACGTTCGCCACCTCCACATTGACGATTACCAGAATGTAACGTGCCAGGACCCACCACAGCTGACCGGGGCTTCACTGGCGTGGGTGGACAGCCAGCTTTGCATCGCAGAGACCGCCACTGTACTTGTCATCACTGTCACTGTGCTGGTCACCGTGGTGGCAGCTGTGGTGATGGCTGAGAGGAACAGGAAGAAGAACCGTGGAAAGAACTGGGCCACAGAGTCCCAGACGCAAACCCAGAGCCCACCCTCCTGAGAGCCCATGTGATCAACAGTGACAGGGTGATACCTAACACTGTGGAAACCCTGTGAGAGTGACCTCCCATGACTTCTCTAATGACGCCACAGATGAATGATCACTTGAATGGTTCCCTTTGAAATTCAAACTGGCAAAAGCTGAAAGTGTATTTGTATGTTTATTACAGCTAGTCATAAATTTGTCAGCTGATCCAATCATGCTTATCACAATCAGTAAAGAAAACCCATCAGTGTGAATGGTGAGGTACAGAAAAATAAAACAGATATTAAAGCAAAACAGATTTCAGACACTGCTCTGTCTGGCAGTATTTATTCATATATCCACAACTTTTGTTTCAGAATATTCTATCTGAACAGCAGCTGTGATCAGGGAAAAACAGCAAATATTTGTTAACATGGCAAAAAGTTAGATTATATATAATTCTAGCAGTGGTGATAGGCAAGGCAGGCTGTGTGCCGTCATTGTCGTGTGTAATTAATTGTTCATATTAAGTTTTTTTTAAATGTCAAAATACCATAATTTCTTTAGTTTTGTTACTGAGTCTAGCTTCATAAAAGATACCTTTAAATAACTTCAAATCCTCCACACTCATACTCATAGGAATGATCAGTTAAGGGAATCGGGACTTACCCCTGGTGGCTTAACAAGCAGGTAGCCCTGCAGTTACTGTAGGAAGAATTTATTGACTATCCCACAGCTAGCTAAACATTAGCCTCAGAAACTGCACATAGTTTTCACAGCTGCCCCAGTTTTAGAAATGTAGAGCAGTCATCCCCTAACCAGAAGTTTGGCAGTTCGATTCCGAGTCTCCTCAGACCACATGTTGAAATGTCCATGGGCAAGGCACTGAACTCTAAGTTGCTCCTGATGGCCAGGGCAGTGGTGCCATATACTATATGTGTGTGTGTGTGTGTGTGTGTGTGTGTGTGACTGAAGGGTGTTGTCCTGCCAACATGGAACCACAGATGGCTGCCTTGGTTGAATGGTCTCTCTAGTGGAGAGCCTCTGTACCTGAGACAAATTCCTTGTGTGTGTTAAAAATACCTGGCCAATAAAAGTGATTAAAATTTGTTTTCCAGAAGACCTGACTTCAACTGTGCATGTGCTGTCCAACATTTACTCATGGCTAACCATGCATGTAAAATTAGACAACCTTTGAATTACCTTTAAATTAATTTTTATTACTTATTGTTGGACGGCACAGTGGTGTGGTGTTAGCGCTGTTGCCTCAGAGCATAAGGTTCTGGGTTTGACCCCGTGCGACCCAAGGCCTTTCTGTGCAGAGTTTACATGTTCTCCCTGCATGAGTTTTCTTCGGGTACTTCGGCTTCCTCCCAAAGACATTCAGCTTAGGTGACTGGTGGCTCTAAATTGTTCATAGGAGTAAGTGTGAGTGTCTGTGTTTGTCTGTCTACATGTCAGCCCTGTGATAGACCGGCGACCTGTCTAGGGTGCCTCTCACCCAATGTCAGCTGGGGTTGGCTCCACAACCCGATTCAGGAATAAGCGGTATAGATAATGGATGGATGGATTAATTATTATTTACCTATTTTGTTAGAGGCTAACTGTCTTCCCATACCTCAAGTCCCTGCATGAAGCAAACACAAATTAACACTCGCATGTGCCAGACATGGCCCTAAAAGTAATGCGTTACTGCCCAACACTGATTATGATTAACCAAATCCCACTGGATTACCCAAAAAATGGACTATGACAAAAGGTCAAATATAGTATCCAAAGAGAAAATGTGGTGGTCTCAGAGTTATTCAACCAGGGGCTGTGTTATTGTGTGTTACTGAAAGCCAAGGGGAAGGACCCATCACGTCACAAATAACTTTAGACATTTCTCTGTCCCTTTTTTAAGTAACAGAGTTTTTTTTAAAGCTGAACAGAACAAAGTGAGACAATAGGGATTAGAGGGGGATTTATTTCACATGACGAACTGACAGCAGGGCTATTTTAGACACCAACTAAATGGTGGGGGCTAGAGGAGGAGCCACTGCCCTTAGCTCCTGGAGGATGTTAGTAACAGTGAAAACATCTTGTGTGATGATGTCCTGTGGTTCTGATTATGAAACTGTCCTGGTTCCATTAAGTTTAGAAACTACTTGGTTATGTTGTGGTAAAATAACCTTTGACATAACGAGCACAAACTTAAGGCAGTAGAACACACCTGTTGGTCATAATAAGTAGTCTAGTCCAAAATGTTATTCCCCAGGCTAACCCATTTTCCTGCTCATTAACATATCTTGTCATTTCAGAACTGCTGTTCTCTCATTTGACCTCCAAGTGTCCTCAGTGCATCCCTGCCTCAGATATCACTTGATGATCATCTGCCCACACCTCTCTCTTTCCCCCAACTAGTCTGCTAATATGCATATCTGTCCATTTATCATAGTTTTCTGTCTAAAGTCCATCTTCGTAGCCTTTGGGTTCTAGCCACTTTACCCCCAGTTACCTCAGCCTTTATTGGGACCTTTTCCCAGTCCTTTTAACCCTTGGATGCCATAACACTGCCCACGCATATGTACACAGACAAACATCTTCTCTCCTTTCACTGTGTGCAGCTGTCACAAACTACTTGCTTCTAGGTGTGACCATTGTACACAGGAGTACTGCATTTCCAACAGCAATCAGTGGCTTTGCGATTTTTGTTTCTTGGACACAACTGGCACCTCTTTCTCTTCTGCTGGCCCTGTGTGCTTCTTTCCTGTGGCCGGATCGCAGCAGTTTTTGTCACTCCACACCTTCCCATTACTTCAGTGATGTAGGTTGGTAGGGTCGGGGTACCTTCCAGTCGACTTTTCATGTGAGGTGTCACAAGCTCCTTTGAGAGCTCTGTGAGGAAGCGTCATCGTCCATCGATGATGCCTGTGTAAAATTCAGGGTGCTGAGCCCTCAAAAATGAATAGGCATTCAGAGCGGCGACATCAATCATGTTGTACCAAAGCACCATGGGCCACCTCTGCGTCTGGCGTTTGCAGGTGTAGTTGCCAACCATCTGGTCCATAGTATCTACTCCTCCTTTGGTCTGGTTGTAGAAGAGGATCGCTTCTGGTTTTTTCTTTGGGCTGTTTTCATCCACCATCTTGCTGTGGTGCATTGTGCTAAGCAGCAGAACAGCCTTTCCCTTTTTTCTCACATAGCTGATCATGGTCATGCTGCCATTGAACCCAAATTCAGTGCTGTGGACCTCTCTGGACCTGGAAGCCTTCATGACTGGAGGAATGTCTGG
>NW_018128243.1:96906-112754 GCF_001952655.1 Monopterus albus | reverse complement strand
TGCATATGGGGTGCGTGCATCACAAACCCAGAAGATCTTTATGCCGTACTTGGCGGGCTTGCTCGGCATATACTGCAGAAGCTGGGTCCTCCCTCTGAAAGGCACAAGTTGTTCATCCACTGTAACACAATCACTGGGGATGAATTTCTGCCTGCAGTTGACCAGGAACAGGTCCCATATGTAGCGGAAAGCTGCCATGTGGTCAGTTTTCAGTCGGTAGGCTCTGGTCCTCTTGTCATCAAAGCGCAAGAAACGGCGAATATCTTCAACTTTTCGAATTGACATACAGTATGTTGCTGTGTAAAAATGACCTCCTGGGTGGTGAGACTGCTGACATCAGATGTGTAAGTGGGACAGTATTGACAGTCAAAGTTGCATCAGATGTGAGAGATGACATCAGATGTGTAAGTGGGACAGTCAGAGTTGCTAAGAATTAAAGGTTCATAGAAGATTCCATAGGAACTGCTTGGGGTCATTTTTGACCCCACTTGTGGAAGAGTGGGGTAGTGATACAAAAACTGCAATTTCTTAAAATTAATGAAAAAATAAATAAAAATGCAAATGGCCTCATGTCACAAACATGTTTTATGAGGAATACCTGGAATATAAATATATTACAACTTTTCGTTTTAAAGATTTTGAAGAATAACAACCCGTGGGGTCATTTTTGACCCCACGTGTGCATCTAAGGGTTCATTCTGCCTGGTGATTTACACTGACCTTAGTAATCTGCTCTAAGCCTGCTGCTTGACTAGGTAAACACTGTTTCCCTGAATCTACTCGTCTTGAATCTACTTTGGGTTGACTTCCTAAAAGTGTTACAGAATCCAGTTCACATGGGTATAGAATCCGAATCTGGGAAAGGCCATTAATAATGAAAACTACTATTCAGATGTACAATTGCAGATTGGAAAACACTGAATACCTGCTACTCTAATATAATCTACTGATTATAATCTAATCTGATCTTAATCATTATAGTTTTGAACAATATAAGCAGCACTGCAGACTTAGGAAAGTGGGTGCAAAGGGCTAAAAACACCACTGAAGAAGCTGATTTTGAAACGGGACACCTCCGAGCCTTTGTGAACTTGCTGGAAACACACCTCGAGGTCTGTGAAATGAGTCTGAGTCTGTGCGTGTATGTGCAGTGGGCATATGGTGGGAGTTAGTCAAACAGATTTTGTAACAAAACAGCAGCAGGTGGACTTTGCCTGCTGGGCACAGAGACACTCGAACAGAAGCCCGGCAGCATGTGTCTGCACTGTTGGGCTCTCAGGAGGAAGATGAGTCACAGTCAGCGACTGTACCTGTCTGTCTGTCTGCCTACCTGTTGTTTCTTGTCCTTGATTTGCATTTTGTCACAAAGTTATAAAGGTTACAAACATCTTGTTACAATTTTTGCTTTTCTTTGTCAGAGATGCTTTTGTTGGTATTGTGACAGTGTTACGTCTAACAAGTTTGGTCCTAGCAGGTCCAGTGGAACCAGTGAGTGAACTGACTCCTGACCTGCGCCCTTAACCTGCTCAATACTGATATAACATAACCAACTTCCTCCTGACTCTCTCCACCCGTCCTCCTTCAGACAGCAAGGTAGTGTGTATGTGTGTGAAAGTGTGTGTGCATGAGAGAGAAGGAAAGCACACGTGACAGTTTAACAGTATGATTGATGTGTGACTGTAAGCACACGTCGTGTGTGTATATACACAATTAGAAACATGTTCAACTTAATGTAAAATGAACCTGACATGGAATTAACCAGAAAAAATGATGGAGCCTTTTTACAGTTAACTTGAGATATGAATGTGGGTTTCTGGGGTGGTGGTCTTTCTTTGTTGCCTACCAGGGTCAGCTGAGAGATGTCCTGTTTGACCCAGTCATTGGGCGAGAGACAGGGTACACCCCGGACAGGTCGCCAGTCTTTCACAGGGTTGACAGTAAACCTAGCAAGACAACCTAAACTAAATTAAACCAGATAAGTATAAAATTAACTGAACTTAAGTTGGAATGATTAACATTTCACCTTTGGGAACAGCAGTGTCATTATTCCCAGTAATGTAACTAAAGACAAGCTAAGAGAAGACAAAGTGGAATAGTTTATACTAAATAAATAAACCCAACTGCACTAAACTAAAATTGATTAAAGAAAATCTTAACTAGAGACTGAGTTTGTCATGGTCAAGACAGTTAAATTAGATAATACTAGACAACAAAAATGAGCTAAACAGTACCATCCAAAACCATCACTTTCTCTGACTTCCTGCTGGCCAGTCAGGGTGCATCCATGCTGGGAGGGAAATATGGCTCTGTCATCTCCTGTCTACCTCCCAGCCTGGGCCAGAATAAGGACATGTTGTGTGGCTGTGCAGGCCGGAGTGTCACTTTGTCCAGTGTGGCTGTCTCCCTGCTGCTACTCTGTGTCCTCCTGGATTAATCACAGCAAAGTTACAGGAACCTGCGGAATATTCACTGTGCATACACTTTTATTGATGTGTCTCTTCCTTTTTAAAACTCAGTAAAACAGTTTCTCTGCAATTTTTTTAATCTTCCATTTTAATTTTTAATGGCAGGTCCATTCACCCAGTCATCTTCACATTGGCCCTGCAGGAGTTCCAGATTGCTGATACTTCTATTTACAGGCTTATAAATTTGGAGGGTCATTTTGGAATTATACCTGTGAACATAAACCCCACTCCTAAAATAACTGAACAGTTCGTCATCCTACAGCCGAACTCAAGCGTCTATGGCTCTTGCATAGTAAAGTACTTACAACTGTATTTAGTGCAACAAGGCTTGGTTACAGTAACTGCATTCATTTATTTTCAGGCACTAGGCAGCAGCAGAGCTCTAAAACATGCTAAATGACACACAGTTGCTTTTAAATTTGTAGTTGCTAACATACAGTATTAGCAATTATTTGCCTACAACAGTATGAACTGTCTTACCTTAAACCAGGAGTTTAATCCTGCAGCGGCAGTATAAAACCACCCACAACCTCCATGGCTCTGATCAAATATGCAGGTCTCACTGATGATGGATGTTGCTTGGAAATTTGTCTGCCACTTTGTTTTTGTCCACCAGGTTTGTTTTTGTCCTCCTTTTTTGGCCTAAAACAGTAGTCTGTGCTGATTTAGAATTTAGAGCTCAGCATCCAGCTGTGCACCAGCAGGTAGGAACGCTGACTGTCCAGCAGATGGAGATCACTGATCATGTTCATATCTCTGCAGGATGTAAATACAGTAGCATACAGAGGAATTCCATTAAGACATGCCACCTCTTATAAAAAAACAAACAAACCAAAAGCAAAACAAACAAACACATAAAAAATAAACCGTTTTGTTTCCCACTATTCATAGGTTATGTAAGAGCTGACAAAGAAAAACACCAAGTTTGACTGAAGACAACTGTTTCTGATTATGGGCCTGTTAAACTTTTTTTTATTAGTGATGGGTCCGGTAACACCTATGCGTCGCCACATGCGTCGAGCTCGTAGAGCAAAACCCCGTGTCGGTGCGCGTATCGCTTTAAGAAAGTCACGTGACCGACACAGGAACTATTTCGAACTGATACTGCCGCGCCTTCTGAAGCAAACACTGCATTTCCTGACTCAAAAGATGGCGTCTGTTTGGAAAATATCATTATTTCTAAGTTAGGGGGGTTCTAGCTGGATAGAAAGAGGCTTACATTGGTGCTGGCCAGAAACCCCCCCTGCCCTTATGGTGCAGTCTTTTCGACTGCCATTGGTCCACGATTATTTCAATCACGTCACAAACTCGATAGCCTCATTCTATTGGTCGAGAGGAATCCAATGAGGGGTCATTTGTCTGTGTGCGGAAATCTGGGACCAAGCTATTGTCATGCATACGAGGAGATGGTCAGCTCTAACTGTGCCGTGTTCCATCTTTATTTACTCTTCAACAACAAAACATAGAATGGTATTTACACCTCCTGACAAATCTCACAAGTGTTCCCTTTCGTTTGACACCAAGAGTAACCAAATACACCGTGTGGTTGCGGAGATATACACATTTGATTTCGGGGAGGTGCCGTCGAGTTAAATCCCCCAAACAGGCTTCGGGCTTAAATTAATAGGTCAAAAAAATTCTACTTATTCTCTTATAATCTTAAACACTGTAATGGTCTTCCTGTATATTTGGTAGAACACACTGTCGACCCGATGAAGTACTCAGAACGAAACCTTTTCCTGCAGGTTAGCAGAATAAAAATGCTCTTAACGTGTGCTGTTGTGGTGACCTTATAGCAATTATAAACTATATATTTATATGTAAATTTACACTACTACAGTTTATTTATACACATAATCACGCATCTATCTATCTATCTATCTATCTATTTATCTATCTATCTATATAGCTATCTAAATAGTTTATTTCATTATACATAGCTTTTCTCTAGATAAAATGTGTAATTAAAATGTTTTTATTTCACTTAAATGGAGAAAAATATACATTTTTATCATCATAAATAGGCACCTGCACAATTTTGTAGAGTCATACTGTAATTACTAACTGTGTGGTTGGTTGAAATTAAAAAGCATACACACATCCATCCATCCATTATCTATATAGCTTATTCCTGAATAGGGTCGAGGGGGTACATGCATATTGATAGTTGCTTTTTCTCTGTCTGGTAATGTCGATAGACTTGTGCGATTGCAGTGGGACACATTTTAAACTGTTACATTCTTATGTTCAGACTGCTGCAGCAGATCACACTGAACAGCTGCTGGATCACACCGTAGCTTCAGTTGACACAGAAGCAGCTTGCTTGTTGCAGACCTGTGTGTTATGGGGGGTTGTTGCACAGATGCAAGTGCTGTTTGCAAGTGTTGTGGTGAAGTGGAAGTCTGCGCCTCCGCTGTTTCTCAGCACACAGTGCGACCCGCACTTGGCTCTGTGACCACATCCTCTCCACTGTTGTCGTGCTCAGCCCCTCTGCTGGCTTTTGTGACCCGGTCTACTCCTCACCGACAACAGCCTCAACCTTTGCCTGCACTCAAATGACAAGTGATTTCCTGTTGTTCTGGGCTGTGGTTGACTCACATTTCAACATTCACTCCTTCAAACTGAAGGAATATGCCGTAGCCTTACTCACAAAGAAGACATTTATCAGTCTTGCTATGTAACAGTATGTGCACAACGGAAAAACTAGATCTCACTTGAATATGTTCCACTGAATGTAAAGCTGTTTTATGTAAGGAGATTGAATTTATTTGAGCAGTTAGATGGTATCAGAGGTGTCATTTTCTCAGTGGAAAATCTCATTGTGAGTTTGTGCGACTGGGGCGTAGAGCAGTGAATGGAAACATATATCAGAAAGAAGAGGTTGACTTCTCAGAAAACCAACAGACAAGCAAGCAGCTAAAAAAACACCCTGCAGTGAGTCTGTGATGCCATGTAGGGTGAGATATGTGCAAGATGTGTTCATATATGTATGGAAACTGACAAAACCTCACAGGTGGGAAGAGTATAATATGCAGTGTAGGCCTACAGTACCAGTAAGTAACATGTGCTTCCAACTTTTGACAGGTAGCATTGTCTTAACTTAAAAAAATGATGCCACATAGCTTTTCTGACAAACTTTTATTTTGAAAAAAAAAAAAAAATCCAGCATGAAGCAGGTCACAAGCACTTACATGAACATACAGCATTATTAATGTGTCAGTGTTGGCTATATTATCCAGATGCTTTTAAATCCAGCACCGTCCTCTAATTTGTGCTGGATATTATTGGATGATTGAAAGCAAATACACAGCATACATAATTTTTATTTATCTCCAGAAACCAGGAGGACCGACTGTGTGGTTCAGCTCAACTCTCAGGTGCTGTGTTTTTCAGATGAGGCCTGCGCAACAAACAGAGAAAGACAATTTCAGTTACTGGGGAAAAAACAGCTGCTTTATATTATTTTTTTCCAGAACTTCCACCTACTTCACCAAAGCCCCTTTTCAGAAATGTATTTTATTCACATGATGTGAAGGTGACGGCAATTTATACTGCTAAAATGGCTGAGTGAGTCATTTTTATAGTCACACCATCAGTGATTATTATTATAATTATCCTGCATAAAGGAAATAAAATCATCTTTTGCACAGCAAATTTGAAAGGTACTGGATTGGCTTGTTGATGAGTCTCCTTCAGTTCTGATTATGAACTTACACTAAGCAATTTCTGAAAAGACTATTAATCAATCAGTAATTGATTTTCTGATTTTAACAATTAACTATAATGTAATCAATAAATTCACTGACAATTTTTGGTCATGTCATCCCTATTGATTTTCATTTATATCTTTCATGCTTTGTCTAGAATGAAACTAGTATTATATTATATTTTAGATTTTTTAAGGTATTAAATGTCCTAAATTTAACTTAGAAACCCTAAATATGATTCCTCCCTTGTGATACTGGAAAAACAAACAGACATATAATGTAAAATAAAAAGAAATTCAGTCAATAATAATCTTTTGTCTCTCAGCTTCATGAATATGTCTCTTAAAGTTACATTTATATGTTATAAATTTCATATCTCATTTATGTGTTAGTGAACTTATTTGCTTTATATTCACAGGTAACATCGACAAAGAAAGAACACACTACATGTACTATTCGATCTACACTGGCTCCTTATTTTAAACCACTTCCTACAGGTAGGACACTTTCATATGGATGCAGTGGTACAGAGACACAACTCATACAGAATGCACAGTATGATACTGGTCTGACCTGAAGCCTCCACACTAGAAGCACCACAAAGGCTCCAAAGATGCTGCTCTTGGCGATGAAAGCAGCATAGGACAGTTTGGCGGTGTGCGTGATCCTCAGATATTTCCCTGCAACAAATGGCGACATTTCACTGAGTGACACCTTTCCATAGTTGTGATGTTCTGAGCTGGACGGGTTCAAACAAAGCTATATTTACCTCTTTTAGTTGCAGCTCCTGGGCCTGGCAGGAAAAGAAAGGTTTAATCAGTGCAGTCATTACTTTGGAGTTCCTTATAACTGAAAATGCATTTAGGTTCTCATTTGCAGCTAAACAAACCTTCAATGCTTTCCAACCACTTTGTTGTGTTCACAGTGGCTGTCCCATTGAAGAAGCTGATGGTGCAGCTGAAGTTCCTGCTGGGTGTGATCCAGTGTCTGAGCGAGACCCTCAGCCTGCTTGTGATGCGGTAATGGTTCCCGTCCCACAGGGCAGCACTGTCGGTTGCCACGCCATCTGTGATGGTTTCTCCGCTCATCTGCCAGGACATACTCACATGGTCTGGGTAGAAACCAAAGGCCATACACACCAGGGTCTTTTTGTTTTTCTTGTCCATGCTGTTTTGACACTCATTTTGTGCAGGTTCAAGCACTCTCACCTTCGGCAGGCTTATAGTTCGGTTTGGTTCTGCACGGACGAAGGAAACCAATCATTAGAATAGTTATATAATTTTGCTAGACGTTGCATGAAAAGACTGTTGCATTCCCATTTCTGTACAGTAAATATGTAGCTGGAGTCAGTAGCCAGTTATCTTATCACAAAGACTGGAGCAGACCTCTGCAGCTCACAAGTGAATACAGTCTATGAAAACTGATCAACTGAGAAATAACACATTTATAACACAGTTTATGTTCCAGACTACTTATGTCTTGGCTGGGACAAGTTGCCATGCAGTGAGCAGAGACAACACACTGAGTTGGAAATGAGTTCAATCTTATATTGGTGTTGATTTTATCTGTACTTGTAAGTTGTGTTTATTTTTAATGTGTATTGTTATTTACACTGTACAGCACTTTGGTCCACCTTGGTTGTTTTTAGTGCTTTATAAATAAAGTTGGAATGAATTGAAATAAACGCAGGAGCCACACGCTAACACCAAGGTCCTTACAGGTTACACTACTTGCATTCAGAGCGACTGTTATTTATACTATTGTCTCACCAGGAACTGGTCCCTTATCCAAGATATGCAGGAAAAGTGCCAGAGCATTTATAATTTTATGTTGCATGTAACTGAAATCTGATTTTACTCCACAAATATCTTAACATGTGCACAGCAATACTGTATATTAGTAGGTTAGTGACTTACATGCTTTTAAAATATCATTTAAGTTGTTTTGTGTTTACCTTTTTAAACATATTTGACAGGTTTAAAGTAAATAAACAGAAAATACTGTATGTGTTCAGTGAAATCCTGTGAACAACATTTCAGAATAATAGTGGATTTTACACTATTTGAGGACCATTAACTGCAGCATTATATAGCCACACGACCTGACTCCAAGTCATTTTAAAGGCATTCATTCACACACACATATATATCTTTTTTTAACATCACAAAATAAAAATCATAAAATGTACATTCAAAGATGCTCACCAATAACAACAAATGTATACATATAATTTTAGTTTCTTACCTAAGACTGTTAGTTTGGTGCCGCTCCCAAAGTAAGCAGGTTCATAGGCGGTCACACTGACACACGGCTATAGTGAAAACTGTTCACGATTTTGACATTAACAGCTGTAGTTAACAGCTTTTTGTTTTTCTTCACAGAGAAGAAAAAAAACTTGGAGTGTCTCCAAATCTAGCCTGCATGGCAAACTTTAACATTTTCTGTCTTTTTTTTTTTATATAAAAAAGGGGTATTTTAGTAAATAGGGCAAAAACAACCTGACATTGTACCTTGTAGATTAGACCCTTGCATTAAAATAACTACCTTAGAATTATACCTTATAGAATATTACCTAGACTTTTAATTCAGTTGTAAAAACTTTATGCCTTATCCTAAGACTGTAAGTTTGGCTCCAGTCCCAGAGTAAGCCTCTGACTAGAAACAATGGATCACAGAGTTGATAAGAGCTCACCATCAGAGCAATAAACTGGGCATGGAGCCAATTCTTTTAATGCTGCAGCAGTTTGATGGAGAGCAGGTTGGAACTGACAACCGAAGACTGAAAATAAACAGACTTATGGCGGAACACATTTTACTTTTTAAAGGGAGAATACTACAGTAGACTGTGTAAAGCCAAATAAAATAGAAAGTGCAGGATTCCAAGATTTGGATTCATTCTAACATTTAACCAAGCTGTGAAAGACACTCAGTTTGATTTAGGTTTTCTTACCCAGGACGGTCAGTTTGGTTCCAGCTCCAAAGTGAGCCTCGGTGAATGAACACAGAGCTCCCAGACCGTGACAAAAACCTGCTTCTGTCTCACTGCTTCTCTTAGCAATTTATCCAACTTTGTTATACTTTGACATGCGGACACTGTCGATGAACCTAGTGTACATGGCCCCGAATTAAATCACTGTCTGTTAATGGGCACCATATCAACATGAATATACGGTGCTGAGACATTTTCACGATAATCTGAGCCAGTTTGTTAACAGTTACGACACTGATTGTCACTTGCAAAGTGTCAGTCATGATTCTTTGCACCGGATCCAGGCTTAACAAATATGAACAAAACCACAGTTAAATGATATTTTTATGAAGTCAAAGCTGATTTCTTACCTAAAACAGTCAATTTGGTTCCTCCACCAAAGTAAGCCTCATAACCTGTACTAGCACAGTGAACCTGACCAGCACTCAAATCAGGCTAAAGATGCAAGTTAAGCTTTGTGCCTAGCCAGTCTTTCAGTTTATTTCTTGATCACTTTCCCCTAAAAGCAATACACCCCGTTTTTTTATTAAGATGGGAGACAAATGTTTCCCTCAGCAACAGCTGAAAGAGACTGCGGTGCACATAGAGCATATTTTGCTTCACGTGTGAATTCATAAGAAGAAAATCTGATGTCTTACTCACTGAGAACAGTCAGTTTTGTGCCTGTACCAAAGTAGGCTTCATAATTGGCACAGTGCACTGCCTCGATATCAAAAAGCACTGAGATGAACTGCAAATATAAAGACCCAGTGAGGAAAGTTTTATAAAGAAACACTCCGCTTCTGTAGCACTTTGCAGAACAGAGCTTATTACAGTAACTCAGCTTTTTCCTTTGTATCCTAAGAATTTAAAATAACCTTTTCCTTTCCCAAATTTGATATGGTAGGCAAAATGTTCACCTGGGTCTTGTTTCCAGTGTGGGACCAGTGCAGGCTAAATCAACGTTTTCATGACTATGTGTTCCTTTTCTTTGCCAAAAATCCATTCTAACCCAAAGCTGCTGAGCTCCAACTTACCCAGAACAGTTAGTTTAGTTCCACTTCCAAAGTAGGCTTCAGCTGCATCCTCACAGTGGTTTGTACTATATTTTAATCCAAACAAATTTCCCCACTGCAGTTTAGTTTCCCCACAGTGCCAGAGCAGTGATACATGCTGTACTTTTAAAATGCGATGATGATTTTATTTTTGCCAGGTGTCTCGGGTGCCTTGTGGAGCTCCACACTAAGCATGTGAACTGGTGGAGGTTTTTGTACAGCGGCTCTATTGGATTGTATCACCGTGCCCCCCCTGTCCCACAGTGTAAAAGCACTACACAAAAACTCAGCTTCTCTTTGCTTCTCTTGGCTTTCCTTCCCCCACCCCGCTTCTCCATATCTCAGCCTCCATCTCTCTTCCCATGTCTGTGTGAGCAGCTGTGCAGGTTGGGCTGACTGACAGCTGAGAGGGGCTCCACATAGCTTGGCTGCTGCTATTTCTGTGACAGCTAAGAAAAGAAGCACAAAGAAAAAGAAATGATTGTTTTTTCCATAGTAGCTGCACAGAGGAAATGACATCTTTACTGGTCACACCTCCTTATCACCCCCCAGTCATAACTGATACAACCTCCAGTGAAAGATGAGACAGAACAAAATCCTCTGATTGTTTCTAGTAGCAGTACCAACTTTTCTGTCCCACACCAGAGTGAGATCAACATTTCTACCCTGGGGATTTTGACTGTTCTCTTACTTTTGCTCCAGTCAGGAGCTGTAGCATGTGGCTATCTTTTCAGACTGTCCTCTTATCTTTGTGGAGACCAAACTAAGTTTTAACTTTGCAAGACCAAAAGGAGGAGGTGTTCATCCAAACACACTGCCGATCTGATGGTGGTGTTAATGAACTAATTTGCTGTTTTATTCCCACAATAAAATTCTCAAATGAAAAAGATTTAAGCATTTTTATGAATAGCCAATGCAGGTGTTCCCACCTTTAAAAAAAAAAATGAATCTACTGTAGATGCCATGCATCCTGCCCAGAAGGGAGTCTTTGTAGAACTAAATTCAGCAAATTTTTGAGGAAAGTTCTAACTTTCTCTGAATTGCCTTGATAAATAAAAAGCTTCCTATGTGAGAAAGACAACTATGAGTCAATAAGCAAAGAAGTAAAGAGAACAAAATCCCCTGATGAACACTACCCTGAAAAAATATTCAGGCCAGTCAAAGCCTGAAAAACACCTAAAGCCATAACTTTTAAATTTGTTGTGGACATTTAAAATCCCCAGCACATAAATCCAAACCACTGACTGTAGATATGATGGACAGTCTGATGGCATCATGGGGCAAAGTAGAAACTCAAAGTACAAATGAATAAAATTTTCACCAAGGTCACTTCTGTGATTTTTGGCCAAATAAAATAGAAAGTGCAGGATTCCAAGATTTGGATTCATTCTAACATTTAACCAAGCTGTGAAAGACACTCAGTTTGATTTAGGTTTTCTTACCCAGGACGGTCAGTTTGGTTCCAGCTCCAAAGTGAGCCTCGGTGAATGAACACAGAGCTCCCAGACCGTGACAAAAACCTGCTTCTGTGATTTCTGGTTGATATTAAGACATTAATGTGTGTGCAAATGATCATTTAAATGGTAAGTTTGTTTTTAATGTTATTTGATGATATAAAAAGAGGTACATTTCAGTTGATCTGGCTGCTCTGATTGGTGGCCCAATGCTGTCACTCCACTTCCGTCCGCTACTACACAGAGTCTGGGAGCAAAAAGCAACATGGCAGCTGCTGTGTTCATAATATTTTGGCTTCATTCTTGCACAGTGGAGTAAAGTGGTGATGTGATGTTCATAGTATATACAGTCAGCAATCCAAACACTAAAACTCCCATCTTTAGGCCACAAGCAGTTTTACAGTTTTTTTTTTCAGGTAGATTGCTTTGAAATGTATTAAACACATGCATACACCCAGATGATGAACTTCTTTCCATTTTGAACACAATATTCTTCTATGAAGCAACAAGACTGATAAAATTTTATTTAAGTTTATATAATAAAGTATCACATTATCACATTAGGCATACTGTACATGATGAGACCTTAAATATAACTTTTTTAATGACTGATGCAACTATATTCTCTAATAATTTGAAATCTTTAGCTAATATATTGCTAGGCAACATTATCTTTGCAATCATTTAAAGTTGTGTAACATATTTTATAAAGTGGTAATGTCTGATTAAATAATGCACTAACATTTTGCTGTATTTAACTGTTTCTAATATAGTTTGTAATCGAGGTTTACGTTCTGACATTTTCTAAATCTAATGTGACTGAAAATTTGCTTCTTCACAAGCAGATTCATTTATTTTTTGTTACAACTTCCATACAAAACTATTACAGGTGGTACATTGAAATATATCCATTTGCACACAGTAACACTCATGTATTTAAAATAAAGCATTATCTAGTATATGATTCCTCTGGCACCACTTGATTACGCAGCAGGATGGGTTTTTTTATATGCAATGCCAAATCTAATCTGTAGAGGTCAGTATATGATTAATAAAGAGGCACCAAAGATAATTAAAGAATAGAAGAAAAATAAAAACCTATGAGCAAAATGGAAGAGTTGTGTGTGTAGAGCAGCCCAGGGACAGACAACCAGTCTCCATGTAGCACCTGTGTAATTATCTCACTGATCAGCTTTGTGGTGTTGAAGAAATATTTGAGCTGAGAGAGACGCTCACTTTAACGTTTCAAGAGCCCATGGCATGGTTTGCCTTGTTTTCTGATTTATCTACAATGTTACAACAGCGAATTATCATCTTCGACGTGACCTAAAGCTAAAAAGAATTAGGTGAAAGTATGTTCTAGTATTTCTATGCAGCAGCAACTCACTTTACGCATGTTTTGCAAACTCTTGCTCACGAGACTTTTTTTTAATAAAGAGGCTCTCTGGTTTTATCATTCTGAAATAATTACAGACTACTTGGAGTTATGATGGGTGTAAAGCTAATCTAGAGGTACCCAAGATTAAACATTAAATTGCAATGTTTGTAACAACATATACAACCCCAAATCAGAAAAAGTTGGTATGGTATGTAAAATCAAAATTAAAACTGAAAATAGTGATATGTAAATCATCTGTCCTTGTTATGGTAGACAGGATAACGGCAGGAACCAGGAGAGTCAGAGGACCAGAACGGACAGGTGAGTAGACAGAATAACCAGGAGGACTAGTGAACGTATGCAGGGAAGCAGAGTAGCAAACAAAACAAAACAAATCAACTTACGCATGGCTAAACACATGAAAACATACCAAAGAAATCCACAGCACAGGAACTGTGTCAGCGTGGAAGTCTAGAAACATATGACACATACCATGAATACAGGTATGGCTACAGGTATTTCAGTAGATGCATATAATGCTCCAGCCAAGACGAAGCGTCTGCCAGAGGTTTAAATAAAGGAGCAGGTAATCACAGGAATGCACCTCAGCTGTGCGCACCGACAAACGAGTCACTCATTACCAAATGCAACACAGCTGAGGTGCCGTTCCCGCAGGAGGAGAGAGCAGGAGAAAGAAAGGCAGATGGAAGGCAGGCCGCACCGAGCGGACCTGACAGTCCTGTATTACACTGAAAACAATAAAGTATCACATTA
Source organism: Monopterus albus (assembly GCF_001952655.1). Classification (NCBI taxonomy): domain Eukaryota; kingdom Metazoa; phylum Chordata; class Actinopteri; order Synbranchiformes; family Synbranchidae; genus Monopterus; species Monopterus albus. The sequence goes on along the minus strand of NW_018128243.1, from coordinate 98,953 downwards.
TTTCATGTGATACTCATCAGTTTTATTTTTTATTCAGAATAAATACTCATTTCAATTCTGATGCTGCAACACATTCCAAAAAAGTTGGGATGGTTGCATTTCAGGGCCAGTAATGAGGTAAAACAATGAAATGATGATTCCATTTGAAACAGGTGATTACAGTTGTGATTTGGTACAAAAGTGGCATCCAGGAAAGGCCGAGCCTTTAGGAGCAAAGATGGGCCGAGGAACGCCAGTTTGCCAACATGTGTGAGGAAATTATTGAAATGTTTAAAAACAATGTTTTTCAGAGAAAGATAGGAAGGGATTTGGACATGTCACCCTCTACAGTGCAGAACATCATTAAAAGATTCAAGGAATCTGGAGGGATTTCAGTGTGTAAAGGGCAAAGGCACAGGTCTAAGCTGGATGACCGTGCTCTCTGATCCCTCAGACAGCACTGCATCAAGAATCGTCACTCTTCTATAAGTGATATAACCACATGGGCTCAGGATCATTTTGGCACAACTGTGTCAGGCACCACAATTCATAAACGCAGCTTAAAACTGTACTGTGCCAAAAGGAAGCTCCATGTCAACAGTGTCCAGAAACCCAGTTGACTGCTCTGGGCTCAGAGGTGTCTGGGATGGATCATCACACAGTGGAATCGGTTGCTGTGGTCAGACAAATCAGTATTTTTGGAAGGAATGGATGTTGTGTGCTCCAGACCACAGATGAAAAGGACCATTCAGACTGTTACCAGCAACAAATCCAAAAGCCAGAGTCTGTCATGGTCTGGGGTTGTGTCAGTGCCCTTGGCAAAGGTAACTTCCACTTCTGTGATGGCTCCATTAATGCTGAAAAATACAGAGAATGTGTTCTACTGCAGGTTTGACAGCCAACACTCCCCCCTCACCCTCCCCACCTCAGATCCAGCAGCTGCCCCCCCTTCAACCACCACCCTTCCCTCCAGCCCCCCACCTCTAATGATCTGTGAAAAGGATGTGCGTGGCCTCTTTAAAAGACAAAAGATCAGAAAGACACCAAACCCAGACGGTGTGACCCCCTCCTGCTTGAAAGTGTGCGCTGATCAGTTGGCCCCCATCTTCACATTCATCTTCAACAGGTTACTGGAGCTGTGTGAAGTCCCCTCCTGCTTCAAATGCTCCACCATCATCCCAGTCCCCAAGAAAACCTCCATTAGTGGACTGAACGACTACAGACCTGTCGCCCTGACATCTGTAGTTATGAAGTCCTTTGAAAGACTGGTGTCGGCCCACCTGAAGGACATTGTAGACCCCCTGCTGGACCCCCTGCAGTTCACCTATCGGGCAAACAGGTCAGTGGACGATGCAGTGAACATGGCACTGCATTACATCCTGCAACACCTCGACTCCCCAGGGACCTATGCACGGGCCCTCTTTGTGGACTCATTCAAGTTATTTTATTACTGTATATTTTTCTTGATTTTTGAAATGAGGAAATATCAAGTCATGGAATGTATCGAGTATGGAATCATTGAGTCTGTTCTCTGTACCTCCATCACTGTCTGGTTTGGCTCAGCAACCAAACAGGACAAGTACAGACCTGAGCGGACAGTCAGGACTGCAAAAAAGATCATTGGTGTGTGCCTTCCCTCCATGGAGGACCTGTACACCTCATGGGTCTAAAGGAGGGTGGAGAGGATCACTGCAGACCCCTCACACCCTGGACACAATCTGTTTAAACTCCTCCCCTCTGGATGGCGTTACAGGTCACTGTGCACTAAGACAACCAGGCACAGGAACAGTTTCTTCCCCCAGGCTGTCACTCTGATTAACACTTAACTCATGACAGTATGACTGGACAATAACCCTCAGTGCAATACCTGCAAATATACCTTGTACAGATTATAGAGACTTTTATGGGTCTCTAGTTCTTAAGTATTCTGTTTTATCCCTATTTATCTCATTTCAATGAACATTCCTTTGTTGTCTGCATTGTTTACTGTCTGTTTATTCTGCTTTTTCTGCATTGTTTGCACTGTTTGTTGATGTTAATACTGCTATTTTGTTATATTACACAGCCT